>NW_026652285.1:19408889-19499123 GCF_009828535.3 Hylobates moloch | reverse complement strand
GGAGGAGGAGGAGGAGGTGGAGGAGGAGGAGGAGGAGGAGGAGGGGCAAGAGAGGGCAGAAGAGAAAGAGGAAAAGAAGAGAGTATTTCAAGATGGCTAGTAGGGGTGGCCATTCCAGGACATTACCAGGGGCACTTGGAGGAAGATGACGTTGTTTGAGGATTGGAGGGATCCAGTGGGGGCAAGGTGGGAGGACAGGAGTCTGGTTTGGGTGCATTCCCTCCTCTACCAGCCCATGGGCCCAGTGTCTAAGGACTTAGAGCCCAGAGGGCAAAGAGGACTCAGGCCATGGCCCTCTGAGAAAGCCTCCTATGCCTCACCCCTCCTCCAGCTGCTCAGCCCTCTGCTGCTCCAGGCGGGAGGCCACTTTCAGCCACTCTCAGACAAAATCCCTGGGGGAAGGCCCCTGGCTGCTCTCTCCCAGGACTGATTACAAGCAAACAGCTGGAGGCAAACATCTGCTCCTCTCCCAGGGGAGGACTGTCCTTGTTCCCTCAAAGGTATGGAGCCTGCGGCCATCTTCCCTCCCCATTAAGGAGACAGCTGTCTTTGTGGGCATCCAGGAGACTGGACAGAGAGAAGACAGAAAATAAACATTACTGAGTGCCAGCCTTCAGGCGAGTGGAACATCCTCATTTTGCCAAGGGGAAAACTGGGACACAGGCAGGGGAAGTTCCACAGAGGGTCGATCTGGCTTCAACTCTGGCTGTGTTCTGGTTGTAAGGTGCTAGGGGTCTGTGCCCAGTGGGTGCACTCTGCTTCTCCCACCCATGGGTTTGGCCACAGATGAATTCAGAATTCCATGAAGGCATGGGTTCCTCCTGGGGACAAGGGCACATAGCAAGGCTGCGGGTGCCTCTCAGCAGCCCCAGGGAGGCCCGCTCCCCACTTCTTGTTGATGCTACAGCTTTTCTGCCAGCTGGGTTGTAGTTACTGTTGACCTTTATTGAGGGCCTTCTAGGTATCAGGCACTGGGCTAAGCATCTTGACAGATGCCATGTTTAATCCTCTCCACAGCCCTAGGAGATAGGTTCAGTAACTCTCACCATTTTACCGATGACAGAACTAAGGCTCAGAAACGTGAAATAATGTGCCCAAGATCACCCAGCTGTACGCAGTGGAGGTAAGATTGGCATCCAAAACCTTCCCTCTCAAGCTCTGTGCCACTCCCTTTGGTGATACAATTGCTGAGTATGTGACTCTCCGTCTCCCTTAACCAGGGTCCAGCTGGATTGGAAGAGCAAACCCTCTTGCCCGCCTCTGGCCTCTTCTTGCCCCCTTGGATTGAAGAATTGGCCCAGGGTGCTGCCTCTAAGAGATAGGTTGCAAAGGCAACTGGAAGAAATTGGACAAGTTCTAAATCCAGTTTCCCCTCTGCTCACCCTGTCACCAGCTGGGGTTCCAGCTCCCTCTAGGGTCGGAAGAAAATGACTTGTGGGGTACCTGGTGTTTGGCAAGTGGATAAGGGTGCAGGCTCACACCCTGTCACTTGCTTGCTGTGGGACCTTGGGCAAGTGACTTAACCTCTCTGTGCCCCAGTGCTGGCATCTGTAAAATGAGGAAATAAGTACCAGGCTCATGGGATAATGATAGGATTGAGCTGGAAGAGTTCAGAGTTTGGAGCAGTGCCTGGCATGCAGTGAGTGCTTCTGCTATTATTATTAGCTGGAGAATCAAGAGACGACTGTTTAAAAAGAGGAGAGGCCAGGAAGTATAGGCAAGTCTATCAAAAAGACATGGTTGATTTTGGGGGTCTAGATTTCCTAATTTTTCAAGGCTGAGGGTCCTTGAGAGGGAAGAAAGAGGTGAATGGTTTCCAGGTGACATTCCTGCTTCCCCACCCCCATCCCCAGGAGGGTAAAATTCCTCACAGGTCTCTGTGCGCTTTCATGTGAAGCCTACCAAGTCCTGGCCGGCATTCCTCTGTCCATCCTGTGGGTTGGGAGCTGGTGGAGAGGGGTCATTAGGCCTTTTTCAGCTGTGTAAAGTGTGAGGGTAGGGCCCCAGCGGGGACCTGCTGAAAGCAGATGTCCCTTCACTCCCAGCGGAGGGGCTTCGAGGGAGGAAAGCCCATCTGAGTGGGTGTTCAGGGCTGCTTTACCCACACCCCCCACTCATACCTGCAATGCAAGCGGATGCCTGTGACAGACTGGAGGACCAGGTTGGGCCATTTCCCCTGCTGACATCCCCATCCAGAGGTCCCCTGGAAACAGGGTTGTGTGTGGACACCAGGGAACATGGCGTGCTGCCCCAGGGGACATGACCCTCAGTTCTGTCCCTGCCCCTCAGTTCTGTCCCTGCCCCTGTTCTGTCCCTGACCCTCAGTTCTGTCCCTGTCCCTGTAGCTCCCAGGCTGCTGTGGGAGGGCAGGAGCTAGGGAGAAGGCCACCCCAGCTGGTGAGAGCTGGGGAAGCAGGTGAGATTGAGGAGAAAGCTGGATGGGTGGGGAGGTAAGGGCAGCCTTCCTAGAGGAGGGTAGGAAAGATTGGGGGAAGATCATGACTGGTGCGACAGGGTTGGGTGCAGGGATGTGGAGACCTGCTCTTTGAACACTCTGCCTCCGTGCATGTGTGTTCTTCTGCACCCACCCACTTATGCATCCATCTATCCATTCATTGACCCATTTTACATTTACCTGTCTGAACAGGACTTACAGAAGCCCTCACCCATTAGCTGGAGCTGTCCCACCACAGACTGGGCTAAATGGCCAGTGGTAAGCTTCCCCTCACTGACAGGTGGTAAACTTCCCCTCACTGCAGTTTTGTGAGAGCTATCATGAGGGGGGACCCCCACACAGGATGGGGGCTCCATTACGTTTCTTCCAAGGTGTCCTTCCTGCTCTGGGGTACTAGGAGGTTCTCCACCTCCAGTTCTTCCCTCCCAGGATCTGAAGTTCGTAGCTTTCTCTCCCTTGCCAGTTGCTTCACCTTCATCCTGTCTCCTTCCCTCCCATCTCTAACTTGCCCCTCCTCCCCACCAGGCCCACGCGGGCTTTTCTATTTCCCTCTTCTCTAGCCTCCCTACCTCCACTGTGGCTTCTGCTGCCACCAGGGATAGCTCTGAAGGACTTGGCTGTAAGCATGGACTTCCCTTGCGCAAAAGCTTTCCATGGCTCCCTGTTGCCTGTAGAGAAACATCCAAACTCCTCTGTCTGCCTTTCAAGGCCTTCTCTGAGTGGGCCCCAGGCACTTAGTCCACTTTTATGCATGAAAGCCACTCGACCTTCAGCACCCTACTCACCCCTTGCCAACCACCTTGCTTGGAGAACTCTTAACTGCAACTTTTAGCTGAAGCTCAGAAAATGTTTTCTTGATGCAAGCCGCGGCTGGTGCCCTCAGCCCTCACCAAGGCAGTGACTGAGTTGCTGGCTGGTTTCTTTGAGGGCAGGGGCACATCCTTTCTTCTTTTTTTTGGAGATGGAATCTTGCTCTGTCGCCAGGCCAGAGTGCAGTGGCGCAATCTCGGCTCACTACAACTTCCGCCTCTTGGGTTCAAGCAATTCTCCTGCCTCAGCCTCCCGAATAGCTGGGACCACAGGTGCCTGCCACCACACCTGGCTAATTTTTGATATTTTAGTAGAGATGGAGTTTCACCGTGTTGCCCAGGCTGGTCTCGAACTCCTGAACTCAGGCAATCCACCCACCTTGGCCTCGGCCTCCCAAAGTGTTAGGATTACAGACGTAGGCCACCGTGCCCAGCCCTGGCACATCCTTTCATGTTTGTGTCCCCAGTACCCAGTAGCTGGCACACAGTAGGTGCTCAACAAATGTAATTAACAGTCAATAAATTTCCATCCCTCTGCTTTGAGGACCTCCCATCTTCTCATCACTGCTTGCCCAAGTCTAATCCATCCTTTGAGGTCATCTCAGTGCCTCTCCCTCCTTAACACCTTTCCTGGGGCCCCCATCTGGGAAGCTCCACTCTTCCCTGCACCTCCATGGTAGATTATTTTTGTCATCCTTGTGCCCAGTGACTCTTTCATTGAACTGCAGGTTTCTACAGGGCAGGAACTGAGTCTCTCTTCATGTCATTGGATTGCTATTAATATTGCTATAACCACTAATGCTTTAAAAACATTTATCCACAACTCTGTTCTAAATTGAGTCAGCAGGGCCAGGCGCAGTGGCTCACGCCTATAATCCCAGCACTTTGGGAGGCCAAGGCGGGCGGATCACTCGAGGTCAGGAGTTTGGGACCAGCCTGGTCAATATGGCGAACCCTCGTCTCTACTAAAAATACAAAACTTAGCCGGGCGTGGTGATGTGCGCCTGTAATCCCAGCTACTCGGGAGGCTGAGGCAAGAGAATCGCTTGAATCTGAGAGGCGGAGGTTGCAGTGAGCCAAGATCATACCACTGCACTCCAACCTGGGCGACAGAATGAGACACCATCTCAAAACAAACAAACAAAAACTCCAAAAAACAAATTAAGTCAGCAGACAATGATCGAGTTTTCTTTTTACACTGCTGCCCAGGCTGAAGTGCTATGGTACAATCTTGGCTCACTGCAACCTCTGCCTTCTGGGTTCCAGCAATGCTCCAGCCTCAGCCTCTGGAGTAGAGTAGCTAGGATTACAGGCGTGCGCCACCATACTTGGCTGTTTTTGGTATTTTTAGTAGAGATGTGGTTTCACCATGTTGGCCAGGCTGGTCTCGAACTCCTGACCTCAGGTGATCTGCCTGCCTTGGCCTCCCTAAGTGCTGGGATTACAGACATGAGCCACTGCCCCCTGGCTCCAGTGATTGCATTTCTGTGTCTAGTATGTTCTGGGTACTGCTCCACTGCTCCAGGCCAGGGGCTCACAGTGGCAGGGCCTCATAGTCTTCTGGAGGCCAGGGGAAGAGAGACCATAAACAAACCCTTTGAGGTAAGGCTTCTCTGGCCTCCAGCCACACTGCAGAGCTGAGGTTACTTAGCTCAGAGAGGTTGCATTTCCTGCTAGGGTCACACAGCCAAGGAATGTGGGGGTAGGCCCCCACAGGAGCCCTTTTACCCAGTGCTGGCTTCAGCCTACATACAGCCACCAATTCAGATGGATGATCAATAAAGTGATAAATCCACACTATTGGATTTCTTTTTCCTTCTCTTTTTCTTTTTCTTTCTTTTTTTTTTTTTTTGAGATAGAGTTTTGCTCTTGTTGCCCAGGCTGGAGTGCAATGGTGCAATCTTGGCTCACCACAACCTCTGCCTCCCGGATTCAAGAAATTCTCCTGCCTCAGCTTCCCGAGTATCTGGGGTTACTACAGGCATGCACCACCACGCCCGGCTAATTTTGTATTTTTAGTAGAGAGAGGGTTTCACCATGTTGGTCAGACTGGTCTTGAACTCCTGACCTCAGGTGATCCACCCGCCTCGGCCTCCCAAAATGCTGGGATTACAGGCGTGAGCCACCATGCCTGGCCTGGATTTCTTTTTTAAATGATAGCAGCCAGGTGTGGTGGCTCACCCCTGTGATCCCAGTGCTTTGGGACAATGAGGCGGGAGGATGGGTTGAGGCCAGCAATTTGAAACCAGCCTGGGCAACATGGGGGCAAGACCCCATCTCTACAAAACAAAATTTTAAAAAATGATAGCAAATGCAGCTGCTTCTTTTATTTGGAGTCTTTGGGTTGGGAACCCAGTTGGTGCCCCAACTAGGTGATGAGCCATTTCTATTTCTGACATGAAAACGCATTGCAGGGGCACTTGTCACTTCCCAGATAGATCCACTCTCCACCTGCGTCCTCTGTGGCGTCTCTCCTAAAGGAAGAGGGTCAGGCCTCATCTCTCAGGCACATTCTTCCCACAGTGGAAGCTCCTGTGATCAGGAGTTGGGTCCTGGGCGTTCTTGCATTCCCTCCCAGGGCAGAGAAGGGTTCCATCCAAACCGGGAAGTGATCCCTGCCCTGCCCAGGAGTCTGACCCCAATCTCTCCCACCGAGGCCACCACCACGTCCCCCTGCTCTGGCCCCAGAGGAAGGAGCAGAGTGTGGCTCCGGTGGGGAAGCCTCTGCCCCTGGACCCCTGGCCCCATGGCGGAGGTCCTGCCTTCCCTGCTGTAGAGCTGGCTCCCAGCCCCCACCAGGCTCACCTGCTTGGCTTCCATCCTGGGGGACAGAGATGTTATCCCTGGGGGTATGGGCCTCAATGGGGGCATTGTTCCCGCCCCATCCAGAGCAGGATCAGGGAGGGGATAGGGCAGAGACTGGGATTGTCCCAGGTGCCACACAGGCCGGCTTTGTCCTCCTCCACCTCCCCCTCCCTCTGTCCTCCTACCTGTCCGGCCCCCTCCCTGTCACCCCCGCCTAGGCTTCTGGCCCCCCTCATAGGCTCCTCTGTAGCTTGGGGCAATGCAGCTGTTGCATGGGTGGGGTTCAGCCTGGCCCTGGGCAGTTGTGTGGGAGCAAGATGTCCCCTCCACATGACATTGCTCTTTGGAGCAGGGCCTCTACTAGGCCAGGCCCAGCCCTGCCTGCCCAACTTGTCTGCTGATGGCACCCCTGTCTGGGGAGCACCCTGTCCGGTCCTCATCCAGGCCTACCCACTCCTTTCCATGTACCATCCAGACCTGGTCCAACCGCATAGAGATTTCCTGATCACATCATACCGAGAGGTCCCCAGGAGGGAGGACAGGCTGCGTATAAAAATCAGTTCCCAACCCTGACCTGGCAGCCAGGACTCCTGGATTCAGGTCCCAGCTCTGCCAGTAGCTGTGTGAGCTTGGTGAGTCCTGGTACCCTGGAGGCTTCATTGGTCCCATCTGTAAAATGATAGCATTGGACTATCTTTTCTAAGCTCCTGTTGGGCTTTGACCTTGTGTGGCCGCCTCCTGAGAGGTAGAGACGCTGCTGGAGACCCACCTCGAGAGAAAGGAGCCCCCGCTCCCTGGCCTCTGCCTCCCTCAACCTCCAGCCTGAGCTTTGTCCCCAAAGCATGAGTGACAGCCAAAGAAAGCTAATGGAAACCTGCACTCCTGCAGGTGAAACTGATCTCCAGCTCCAGATCCAGTTTCTCCTCCCGGCTGGCCCCCAGTCCCCCTCACACCTGCTCTGGTCCCCTTTGTTCGTTAGGCCAGGAGCAGTCCTGCCTTTCATCCACCTCCTGCCCCATTCATGCCTTAAGCTTGGGGCACCGCCTCCTCCTACCTCCTGGCTGGGGCACCATTGCTGTAGGCTGGCCAAGTGGGCACCCCAGAGCCGGGCTTTTCTCTCCCTTCCTCTCACCTGGAAAGATCACAGGGAAAGGAGATCAAGGTGGGGGAGCGAGAGGGCAGGAGGGAGGCACTGTGTTCTACTGGATGCAGCAAGTTCTTAATGCTGGGAGTTTTGGCTTCTCGCTGAAGAAGGTACAAATTCAGGAGGGCTTCTTGGAGGAGGGGGCAATGTCTCACATAGATTTAGGACATGTTTGAACCCAGGGGTGCCTCTAAGGAGATCTTGCTCTTCCTTTCAGGACTTGTCAGAGCCATTCATTCATTCATTCATTTGGCAAATATTCATTGATGTTGACTCTGTACAAAGCACTGTTGTACGTGTTGGGAATACAGCTGAGAACAAAACCAAGCCCCTGCTTTTGCAGTTTCTATTCCTGAGTGAGGTTGGGAAAGTCAGACACAAACAAATAGATATTAGTTGGTTATGATTGCTTAGGAGAAAAATTAAAATGGGTAACGGGACACCAAGTGACCAAGTGATAGTTAAATAAGGATCTCAGCAGGCCTCTCAAGAAGGTGACATTTGAACAGAGAACCAGGTGGGCAGCTGGGGGAAGATATCTTAGGCAGAGGGAATTGTAAGTGCACAGGCCCTGAGGTGAGGGGAGTGGGCCTGTTGAGAGAGTAGCAGGGAGTCCACTAGGGCTGGAGTAGATGAATGGAGGGGAGGGTGGTAGGAGATGAGTCGAGTCAGGTGGCGCAGGACCTCGTAGGCTGTGGCTGTGACTTCCGGTTTTATTCCAAGTGAGATGGGGTAAGGAAAAAAGCCAGGGTGCCTCTCCTTTGGGTACCCTGGATGGCTCTAGCCTCCCTCTCTTCCTTACTGCCCCCCAGGATTAGGGAGAGGTTAAGAGCTCAATTGGGGAATCAGACCTCGGTTTGCTCATCCATCATCGTCCATCTATCCATCCCACCACGCACCCGTTTCTTTGATGATGTTTCCTGCATACTGTGTGCTTAGTGCAGCCACTTACTAGACGGCTTACCTTGGGCAAGTGGTTTATTTTTCTTTTCTGTGAAGTGCATCCAGCAGTCATTCTTTCTTACTTCAGAGGAGCAGGACCCAGTGTTTAACTTGCTGAGCCCAGCATGGGGGCACAGTGAGCAAGCGCTTCATCCATGTCTGCGAATATGACTCATATATACAAGCTCCCCAACCCCATCCAGCTCTGACCCACTCAGGGCAGTGTGACCTGCGCCCACCCTACTCCCAGGAATCCTCCCAGAGAGAGCATCCCTGCCATGTGGTCTTAGAGCCTCCTTGTGCTCCTCTCCCTACCTCCCAAAACGTCCCACCCCTGCTTCCTACTCCCTGCTCCCTGACCTCTGCCCTCTGCCCTCTACTCTCTGCCCTCTGCCTCTGGCCCTAAGCATGGGGTCAAAGCTCATCAGAACTTTCTCTCTGGGCCTCACGTTCTAATTCACCCTCTTTACTTGTCAGCCTGCCTCCGTCCACCTCAACCTGGGGGCGGCTCACTCACCATCCTCTCAGAAAAGGCCAGGCGTGCATTTTTTGCTGTCTTGTGTTGGGCCCCAGCTGGGGGCACAAAGACCCAGAGACAGAACCTTAACTTCTGAGGAGCAAAGCCTGGAAAAAGCTGAGGATTTGAAGCCCCAGAGACCTCTGGAGCCAGACATGTTGAGCAAACCCTGTCCCCAGTACATCCTCGCTGCTGATCCTTGCTAGTCCCTTCATGTCGCTGGGTCTCAGTTTCTTGATCTGTAAAAGGGAATAATAACACCTGCAGAGTTGTTGGTGGATCAGAGATCGTACATGTAAAGCTCCCGCGTGGAGAACGTGCTTCTCAAGTGGGTGTTGAGGAGCTTGGGGGTATGTACCCACATTAAGGCAGAGGCTCTGGCCCCGGCCTGGGAGTGTGATCCCAGAAATCATTTCTGTGTGTACGTGGGTCTGGGGTGAGGATCCATAGCTTTCGTCGGATTCTCCAAGGGGCCTTGAGCCAAAAAGCTGGGGATGTGAGGATGGCATGGCCAAAAACTTAAACAGAGTCAAGAAGTCAAGTCTAAGGCCAGGCACGGTGGCTCACGGCTGTAATCCCAGCACTTTAGGAAGCTGAGGCAGGCGGATCATTTGAGGTCAGGAGTTTGAGACCAGCCTGGCCAACATGGTGAAACTTCCGTCTCTACTAAAAATACAAAAACTTAGCTGAGCGTGGTGGCAGGTGCCTGTAATCCCAGCTACTTGGGAGGTTGAGGCAGGAGAATTGCTTGAACCCAGGAGGTGGAGGTTGCAGTGAGCTGAGATTGCGTCACTGCACTACAGCCTGGGTGACAGAGCGGGACTCCGTCTCAAAAAAAAAAAAAAAAAAAAAGAAGTCACTTCTAGAACATTCACTTGTCCATTCATATTTTTCAAAATCAATTATTTGGACAACATGTTTTTGGTACCTACTCTGTGCCAGGCCCTATGAGTCAAAGACTCATGGGGACCCCCACCCCCATCAAGGTGCCTTCTGTTTAGCCTCATGGGGACGCTGCACTTGACAGCTTATGGAGAGCCTCATCCAGGTGGGCTTCACTGAGCATTTCTGCTCCCTTGTAGGAGAGGCAGTGCGAGGGGCGCAATTTTACAGATGAGAAACTTGAGGCTCAGAGATACTGAGTGACTGGCCGAAAGTCACACAGCTGATAAGCGAGACAGGAACCACGAGCCCTGCACTCATGCCGCCCTCCTGGCATCTCCACTGGCCCACAAGGAGTGGAAAGCTGCTTGTCCTACAAGGGGTTCCAGGGACCACCCTCTCTTTCAGCCTTGGCACCAAATAGTCCAGCCTCCTCCTTCTCACCTGTGGAAGCAATGATGGCCCACAGATGCCTGGTACAGCTCACCCACTGCTCCCTGCCATGGGAACTTTCAGGGCCCTGGTTTGGCAAAAGGGGGTCCTTCCAGAAATTCCAATCACTGCTTGTATTTTCTTCCTCCTCAGTGCTGAGGGATGCCATCTGGCCTCGCTGGAAGAGGCAGCCTGGCTTTGGAGTCGAAGGTGTGGAAGGAGGGGTGCCTTGCGTGTGAGGCAGAGCTGGTGGGGTTGTGAGAGATGGGGGACACCTGCGGCGGGACCCTCCCTCCCCACACAGCTCCCACTGCACACAACCCTCCCGCCGCGACAGTCTTTTTGATGCTGCTGAGGCTAAGCCAGGCCTCAGCCCACGCGAAACTCTTCACACACACCTCCAGCTCCAGGCGGTCCCCAGGACCTCGTCAGGGTCTGGCCCCGTGCCTAGGTCCCAGCCCAGGGCGCCGAGGAGCAGCGAGGGGTGGGAGGCCCCGCGTGTTCCAGTATTTATTTATTTGAAGGCCCAGCATTTACACATACCTGGCTCTGATTACCCCCCGGGGCCCGGGAGGAGGGGGACGCTGCTGCCTGGGCCTTTGATGTTCCAGAGAAGAGATGGTGCGATGCTGTTGGGAGTCACAGCTGCTGTGGGGTGTGTGTGCGTGCGGGGAGCCCTGGTGATGTCACCTCACCAGACTAAAGATGGCAGTCACCATGCTGGGCCCAGGGATGACTAGAAGGGGTCAGAAGTGGGAAAGAGAGAGGTCCCTCCTAGGCCGGACCCTTGTCCTCCAGCCCAGCTGCCCCCACCAGGGCCACAGCCATTGCCCTGGGTTTGGAACATGGATGCCCTTTACAAGAGCCGGGGCGAAGGGTGGCAGAAACTCCTCTCACAGGTTGAGGGAGGCAAGGAGGCAGGAGCCACCAAAGCCCTGTGGCACAGGCCACCCCCACGCCACAGAGAGGCCCGACAAAGATCTGGAGATGGTGACACAGCCCCCAAGGAGGTCAATGTCAAGGAGTCAGGGACTACACGGTACAGGCCAGAGACCCGCTCAGAACCACCAAGACCCACCATGATGTGCTCCGTAAGTGGGTCCTCCTGTCTCCTCCAAAGATCCAGGGTTACCAAGGGGATGCAAACTGAGTGATGACGGTGCTTACTCATAAGTGAATGAGTGAATGAATAAATGAATGGAGATGTTCACACAGATGCAAAGACAGAAAGACAGGAGTGCATCCAGCACAGCCCCCATACGCCCTGAGTGTCTGAGATGGCCCAGGCATATCTCCTGCCATATCCCTACCGTCCTAGGGTTGAGTGAGTGAGGAAAAGACACCGAGAGCACTCGGGACTAACAGGGGAGGGGTCCAGGGAAAAGCAGAGCAAGAGGGCAAAACAATTTCAGAAGCTGCAAAAAGAAACAGCACAAAGAGCACCCTATGCCTTGCACTCAGACTGATCTATAGTTAACATTTTACCTCATTTACTTTTATCATTCTTTCTCTATATACATCCATGTATATGTACATATAGATATCCCCCTGAACAATCTGAGGGTAAGTTACGTCTATCATGGCCTTTGACCACTAAATGCTTCAGTGTGTATTTCCTGAAAATAGGGGTATTCTCTTCCTTAACCGCAGTATAGTTATCGGTTTCATAAACTTGCTTTGATAGAATATTTTATCTCATCTACCATCCATACGTTCATATTCCAATTCTGTCCGTTGACCTAATAAAGCCATTTCCAGGATTTTCCTCGCTGTAGGTCACAGACGCATTGGGAGGGAGACAAAGCGGCACAGCTATTGAGAGACGCTGGGATAGAGGAGCCAGACACCGAGTGGGGTGGGGATGGGCATGTATAGGAGGGCGGCGCAGAGGAGAGGAGTGGTCTCAGTAGTCCCCACAGGTCAGAATGTCCTGGCCTTACACTCTGCAGACTTTGACAAGGCAAGGGGGCAGCCCAGGCCTAGACCACTCAGTCCAGCAGGGTGATATGCCTCCACCTTCCCAGACCAACGGCCCCATTTTGAAAGTGTGCTGAGGCCCAGATACCCAGCTCTCAGGAACTTCTGAGCTGGCTCCTGAGAACTTGGGAAGCTTCCTCTCACTCAGACATCCTTGGGCTATCAACACAGAAAACAGAAAAAGCCTGGCTTTCAAGGAGGCTTACGAAGCTGCACAGACCGGCGTCTCATTCATTTGGCCTGCCGCCCTCCCCAGCACACACTCGGGTTGGGAGTGCAGAGCAGTGGGAGGAACACCACATCAGTTGTTCCAGATGTTCCAGCTGGCGAGTCCCAGGCTCAGCAGAGCCAGGGTGGCCAGTGGGGAAGTGGTGTCCCAGTCTCAGAGGACCTCCATTGATGGGTCTCTGGGATTTATGGCGGGTGGAGTCTCCACCCAGAACTTCTGGGGACAGCTGCAATTTTCCCCCTCTGAGGCCTCTTCTGGAAACAGTCCCCTCTGCTCTGAAGGGCTCTGGCCACTTCCTCACACTCTTGTTCTGGCTAGAGATGGAGCCTTCCAGGCTGGGCTCCTGCCCATCTTCTCTCCTGCCATATCCCTATGCCTAGAACAGTGCCTGGTGCCTAGTAGATATCAATACATATTTGTGGAATGAATGAATGAATGAACAGTTCTTATTTCTATTCAGGGGACCAAATTAGCACATGTATTAATGGTTTTAGGGCTCCACCAAACAAATCACTGGGTTGCTAATCCTGGGGTCTCAGGCTTTGTGCAGCAATGGGTAGGAGCACATTTAATCCATCCATTTGCCAACTCAACCACCTCCAGGCACCACCTATTGGAAAAGGAGCTGGAGAGAGAATGCATGATGAGAGAGAGAGGGGTCCCAGGAAGAGAGTGACCACCTAGTCTTTACCCCTGATGAAGAGCCAGTGGGTGGAGCTTGCAATATGACAATGCATGGTTTGACATCAAGAAGGACGTCTCAATATATTTTGGTGTATCTTGGATGGTTTCATTGTCAATCTGTCTAGAGGCAGGGAGATGCCAGAGATGACTTCTTGACCCTCCCAGATGGCCCTTTGGAGCCTCCTGGGCCCATCCAAAGCTCTGCCCACCAGGCGTGGGTGGCTGGACTGTGGATGGTTGGCTCAAGCCTGCATCATTTGGATGGCGCCAACCGGGCCAAAGGTGCCCCACACATTGCCTGTCCCGGGATGGTGTCCAGGCCTTGGTCCCCAGGGTCCTCCCACCCCTGCTGGACAGCAGCCCCTCCCAGTGACTCAGCCCTGACGTCGTGGGGCGAGCGGAAAGGCCAAGGGTGTGGGAGGTGGTGGCTCCCTCCCTCCTGTCCTCACCTCTTTGGGTTCAGTCCCCGTAACCTCCTTCCTTCCCACCATCCCTGTTCTTTCATGAGTCTCTGTGCAGGAGCTATTGCCCCGACCCCTGAGACATGCCCTATGTGTGCCCAGGTGTGTGCCAGGCCACCGTGGGTCATGGGATAAAAGAACCACAGTGTGAGAGAGCTCCTGGCTCTGGATCCCACTCCCTCGCCCCTCGCCCCAGCAGTCCCACCCTAATAGAGGGTTGGGGGGCACCAGCTCCTTTCTTAGGTGGCCTGGGGCACTCTCTGTTCACACTTGGGGATATCTGTGCCCCAGGCCCTGGATCCACTTGTCTGCCCTCTGCCCTCCAGGGCCTCCCTTAGGTGTGTGATCTCAGCTTTTTTATCTCCCCTAGATGGGTGAGGATCCCTGGGACCCGCACCTCCCCACTGCAGGCCAGTGCACTGGGGCCTCCAACTCTGTCCCACCTGCACCCCGCCCAGCTGCCCCCTCCTCCAACCCACTTCAAAGCCCAGAGCCAGCAGGAGCTAATTACATGCCCCCCACCCCCCTCGCTCGTTAAGTGTCATTAGCTCCAGTTTACAGATGAGGAAACTGAGACTGGGGAGGTGGAGGACGTCACCCCCACCGTCCCCACCCTGGCTCCCGAGCCAGTGCTGGCACAAGGTCCCAGGGCCCTGCCAAGACTTCTCTTCGTTGGAGGACCTGGGGGCCCAGTGCCCATCCCCAGCTCCCACTTCCTGCCTTACCCGAGCTCTTCTCTCCTTCCCTTGGAAGGAAGCTGTGGGTTTGGGCAAACAGCTGCTGAGTCCCTAGAAAGGGGTGGGCAGGGTGCCTCTCTGAAATCACACATAGGCAAAATGCAAATGAGCCCCCCAATTATTATAGAGTCAGGGCGGTGGCACTTCAGGTAATAGGACTTGGGGAGTGGAGGGACCCCACACCTGTTCGCTCACCAGCTTGCCAGAGGCCCCCGCTGTGGGCAGGGGCTGGTAATGTTGTCACCCTGAGTGAGGCTGGGATACAGTGGGGTGGGGTGAGAGGAGGATGCTGACACTGGCATGGCTTGTGAGGGTGGTGAGCTGATGTTGTCAGCTAGGACAGCCCTGCCCTCCAGGACCAGAGAGAAACCCTGAACCTCAGTTTCTCCTTGGGAAAGCAGAGGCTTCCCTTTGTGGTCTGGGAGCAAAGCCAGCTCCTTGACCCTGTTTGACTCAGCCAACTGGGGCTTAGTGGGCTGTGAGGTCTTTGAGACACCTCCCAGTGAAGGGGAAGAATGCCCCCCTGCTTACAGACTGGGAAACTGAGATCCAGGGAAGGAAATGGTTTGTCCAATTGGGATCACACAGTGCAGAGGGAAAAGCAGAGAATCTGGAGAACACAGTCAGTGAAATTAGGACTCCCAAGGGACAGAGGCAGGCTAGGGAGTGGGGAGTGGATGAGAAGTGCAGGAGCTGTACAGGGAAAATGCGCTGGGCACTGAGCTGTCCCCTTCCCAAGTGCTGGGAGCTTAGGGTAACTTCCTCTTATGGCTCCTATTGACAGATAGGGTACCGGGCCTATGACAGGAGAGAAATACTTACCTGGTTACTAGTTGAGTTTTTCAGTATTAATGACGTTATGAACATACAGGAGTTAAAATTGCAGCATGAGAGATGGAAGGCAGACTTCAGGAAGAACTTCGCATTTTTGTGGATGAGGGCCTTTGAGATAGGCGGCGAATCCAGGAGCAGGCATTCTGCCCTGCCCAGTCCTCTGGTTCCCTCTCTGGGTTAGTGGGGCATCTCTCACATCCGCCCCACAGCCTTCCCCCTCCACACTGTCCTCAGCATGGAATGAAATGCCTGTGGACTTTGTCATCATGAGAAGATCCCACATTCTGGAAAACCGGAGGTGACATCACCACAGTTTTGCACCAGGTGTGCGGCCACCAGTAGCCGAGCTTTTTGCCCCTGCAGCTGTGTGGGTCTCAACTGAGATCTAAGGGGGAGAGCTGCCAGGGGGAGGGGGAGAAGTCAGGAAGCAGAGGGAACCAGGACCTCAGAGCCTGACTCCTGTCCCTCCTTTCTGTCCCCACCTGGTCTCCTCAACAGGTCTTTCAGAGCCTTCTAGGCCTGGTGACTCCTTGTCAGTGGCCAGGGCCACATGACGTGACTCAGAAAGGAGAGGGCAGAAGGCAGAGGATCTGGCTGTGGCAGGACTCAGTAGGGGTGTCACTGCCCTTCTCAGAGCCTCCTGTTCTCCAGTGAGGTGCCTGGACCGGAACAGTGGCTTTTACAGTGGTAAAGGAGTCTGTGTTGTTGAACCTGCACAGAAGGACAGAGCCTCCCCTCTGTCCATATCTGCCTCCCCTATAGGAAACCCTCCCTGAGTCCCCGCTGCCAGAATGAATCTCTCTTTCCTTGGCCCTCATCAGCAAGCAGCAAAGCTCACACGTTCCTGGGACATGGCTCCCATGCCTTGCATTGCTGTCCGGGGACTCCTGCCCACTCCCCACCTAGAATGCCAGACCTCTAAGGCAGGGATATGTCCGCTCCGGAACTGACCCGAGGTTTGGTCGTCAACGTGTCAAGGCTCAGTCTCATGCAGCCTGGGAGGTTACAATGCTCTTGGCTGTCCCCGCTCTGGGGGAGTTTGGAGAATACCCCCAGCCCCCAAGAAGGCCCAGTTCTTCTGTTTGGTTTGGTGACAGAGCCCCGCCCAGGTCCTGGTGCATTACCTGTGTGCTACAGGCCTTGGGTGTGGCATTTTCCCTCCCTGGGCCTCAGTTTCACCAGATCATGGCCAAAGTCCTTTCTAGTTTGAACATTACATCAAATCTATACTCAGAAACTAATTTGGTCCACAAACTGCCCTGTCCCTCCTTGTTTCATTTGCATTCACATTTGCATAAATCTGCATGGAGCATCCAACAATCTCTACAGTTCTGCTGAGTGGCCTTCTTTTGATTTCTGGTCTCATTCCACCCCTAAGTGACCTGAGTGGGGAGCTAGTGCAATGGCCATAGACCTGCTTTTGTCTCTGTGATCCCATCACTGGCACATCATGTGTGCCTTATAAATGCTTGTTGAAATGAAATGGCCAAGAGTTGGGTAGGTACCTGGTGGGATGGGGGTGCATGGGGAGTGGCTAACTCCTGGGGAGGTCAGGGGGTGGAGTTACAGGGGGTGGAGTAGGGAAAGCAGCACGGGGGCGGTAGGGAGATAAGTCTGTTTCTACACCCATAGATCTGTCGAGATGATGAAATGGGGTCCCAGAGAGGTGTGATGGCTGCCAAGGCCATAGAGCTGGTTAGCAGCAGAGTTCAGACTAGAACCATTGCCTTTGGACTCCTTGAAATGCCAGGCTGATGCTGGAGGGCCAGAGTGGGGAGCTCATGGAACTCATAGTGCTTGCGGGGAGCTCCTCAGAGTGATGGGGGAGGCAAGACACCAATGCGCTCAGCATATAGATAGACACAGGGAAAGGCAACAGCATGCAGACTCAGTGAATATCGAGGGGTGGGGGTGGGGATGGGGGTCTCCCCTTCCCACTTTTCCTCCTCCTCAGGCTAACAGGTGAGCTGCGCTCATTTCTTCAGTTACAAGGACCAGAGACCTGCGGGAAGGGGGTCCCTCTGGATGGCGCAGGGCATCCTGGGTTGTGAAGTGGCCAGAAACTGGCAGAATCCAGTGGAGAGACAGAAGGGCAGTGAGCCATGGTCCTGATAGTCCTTTGAGATCCTAGAGGGTTTCTGAGAGGGGGATGAAACCCTCTGCCCTAGAGGCCCGAGGGAGTCAAGGAAAGCCTCCCCATCCATCGTGGGCTGGTCTGAGACCAGTCTGGTGTGGGGGCAGGTATTATGGCCCTAGGACCTCTCAAATATTTCCAGCCCTGTGACCCAGGAGGGAGTCCAGGAAACTCTGGGAAGGGCACGCGGGGCCAGGCCACCTGCAACAGCTGGTATTCGAGGCCGTCTGCCTGCTCCTCCCTCCACTCTCACCCACCATCATCATCCTGGGCTGGCACCTGGGGGAGGGTTGGGAGGTGGGATTACATCGGGCCCCCATGCCCCTCTGAAGGGATTACAGCATCCATCCCCATTTTAGGCCCCAGGGGCAGCGCTAAGGGACAGGGGCTGAGGCTGGGGACAGATCTGGAAATCCTTTGGGGTGCTGGGATTCTTTCTTCAGAGGGTGAAGGCCAGGGCCCAGCCAGCTCCTCCATTCTCCTCCCCTGACTCCATTTCATCAGCCCTGCTTTGGAAGCTCCTCTGCAGGCCACTCAGAGGGGATGGGTGGGGAGCCCTGGGCCCAGGCCCCACTCCTCCTGCCCAGGACTCTGGTGCTTTGGCTGGACACCATGCCTCTCTGGATAGGGCGCCTCCTGCAGGGAGACCAATCAATCCTCTGGCTCACGGAACTCACAGTGCTTGCAGGGAGCCCACAGAGTGATGGGGGAGGCAGGAACCAGTCTGATGGGGGAGCCAAGACACCAGTGTGCTCAGGATATAGACACAGGACAAGGCAGCAGCGTGCAGACTGAGTGAATATTGAGGCGTGGGGCACAGGGAAAAGGGTAGACAGGGTTTGGGCAGGAGATTCTTGGCAGACTGCCTAGAAAAGGGGCACCTGGAACCTAAGGAGAGAAGAAGAAAGGGATGTCGACTCAGACAATCACCTCACACAATCGCCTCGGATGGGCTACCCTCCCCTCCCTGGTGCCCACCCTGGCCCTCCTGGCTCTGCCAAGCTGAAGCAGTCCCGAGCCAGTGCCTGGAGAGCAGGGTGCACAGGTGTTTCCTCAGACAGCTGCCTTAACTCAGCGAGGGCTCAGAGGAGCTGCCTTCCAGGACCCAGAGAAGCAAGCTGAGAGCCCGGGAGAGAAGTGGAGGAGGGCAGACGGGAAGCCAGAAAGCCAGTGCCTTAGCCCCAGGCCCAGGGGCTGAGGGGGTGGAAGAAGAACGTTCAGTGCTCACGGGGCAGAGGGGAGGATGGATGGCAGGGATGCCGGGGCCCAGATGCAGGCTGGGCCGGAGCCCTGACTACACTCCCCTCCCCTGTGACACCCTGGCCCACCCTGGCTCTGCCCAAAGCCGGCCTGGCCCCCAGCGCTCCCCCAGCCAAGCCAGCCCCAAAGCCGCTGCCCAGAGAGCGGGGTGCCCCAGCTGCTGTGAGGGTTCGTCGGTGGAGCCTCGGTGGGGGTTGATAGGAGACTGCCAGGCGCCGCTTAATAGGATTTTAATTATACAGCTCCAGCAAGAATTTTTTCCCCCCTGGGCTTGAGCCCTCACAGATACCTCCATCTCCACCTCAGCATCTTCCCAGCCCTGGCAGCTAGCTCTCCCAGGCCCCTGCTGCCTGCCCTCCACCCACCGTGGGGGACGCTGGCCCATCTCCTGGGGGCTCAGGAAGGGCCTGGCATCTGTCCCCAGCAATGATGCAGAGGGCGCCTGCTCCTGGGGAGGGTCCTGGCTCCAGGAGCTCCTCTGAGCTCTGCATCCACGACTGTGGACAGTCAGAGCTGACTCTGGTGCAGGGCAGAGACGGTGACCCCACCATTCAACTCACTACGGACTCGATGCTCATTTTTCCAGAGTGATTCTGCCCCGTGCCAAACCCTTTCGCGATGACTGTCTCATGTGACGCTTACACCTCTGGGATCCAGGCAGGACAGACAGAGTGATCATCTCCATTTTATGGATGAGGAAATTGGGGCCCCAAGAGTTGAAGTGACTTGTCCAAGGACATGGTGAGTAGGGAGTCTGGACTTCCCGCAGGTTTGCTTGACTCTGAACTCCAGGTTCTGTCCATGGCCCTGAGCTGCCATTCCCCTGAGCTCCACACCCCACACCCTTCACCCCTCCAGAAGGAGCTGAGGGCAGATTTTCCTCCCTTCTCCTCCAAGAAGTCGGGGGCTTCTTGCTCTAAGTGTTTGAAATAAAAAGCAACTGCGTCTGCGCGCCGGTGGCGGAGACGGACTTCGTACAAGCGTCGGGGTGAAATGAACATTCTTCGGGCATGAAATGTTACCTCTCCCCAAGTCTGGGTCAGGGTCCCCGCTTCATGCTCTCACAGCTCCTGAATTTTGGCACCATAACCCCATCACACTGTACTGGATTGGCTAGCAGCCTGGCTTACCAATGGCCTAGAATTTCCTTGACACATCAAGAAAAATCTCCCTGGTGCCCACTGGTCAAGCATTTAGACTGTCCCCACCCACCTGCGTTCTGCAGCAAGACCCCCTCTCCTGCAGGTGGCCTGCTCCCCCTGTACCTATGCATCAGGTGATGCCAGCCACCATTGTGTCAGGATAACCACACAGGCTTTCTTGGAGGCAGCACTTTCAGTGAGGCATTTTTTTGGTGTGTTTATTATATATTTTTAGCACCTATATTTTAATTTTAGAATAGTTTTAGATGTACAGAAAAGTTGCAAATAGAGAATTCCCATACACCCCTTACCCAGTTTCTTCTATTGTTAACATCCTATATCACCAGAGTACATTTGTCATAGCTAAAAAAGAAACATTGGGCCAGGCGCAGTGGCTCACACCTGTAATCCCAGCACTTTGGGAGTTCCAAGGCGGGAGGATTGCTTGAGCCCAGGAGTTTGAGACTAGCCTGGGCAACAGAGTGAGACTCTGTCTCTATAAAAAATTTAAAAATTAGCTGGATGTGGTGGCACATGCCTGTAATTTCAGCTACTCAGGAGGCTGAGACAGGAGAATTACTTGAGCCCAGGAGTTTGAGGCTGTAGTGAGCTATGATCGTGCCACTGCTCTCCAGCCTGGGCAACAGAGTGAGACCCTGTCTTAAAAAAAAAAAAAAGTACACTACTATTAACTAAACTCAACACATGATTTAGATTTCACCATTCATTACTTTTTTAATGCCACAAATAATACATTCTTGTATGAGATTCAACAGTGTAGTAAAAGAAACAGTAAAATATGAATCTCCCTTCATTCCTTCCCCAAGGCCTCTCTTGCCCCAGGAGGAATTCTTCTGCCTCCTCTCTGCAGGTACACCTTATTCCTGCCACTTTCCCCCAGGCAGTGGGTCTCGAGCTAGTGGTCAGCATATCCGCCCACCCTTGTGCTCTTGTGTCTTGATGACAGCCCTCTCCCCTGCTGCAGTGAATCCTCTCTTCCCTAATCCCTGCCCATCCTCTGTTCTCTCCTCCAGCCACACTTCCTCTGGGTAGCTTTGAGGAACTCCCAGCCTCCAGGGGCCCCCCTCCTCAGACTGTCTTTATTTTGGTCTCCTTGACCCACAAACAGTTCAGGGTGATGACAATGCTCCCTGCCCCTCCTGTCCCTGTGAAGCTCCCAGGATGCAGTAGGTACATGGTAATGGGCTGTGAATGAAGTGAACCAGGGCTTCAGGAAAGGCGCCTGGCTGTAATTGGCAGTGGGCAGTGCCTTCCAACACTGTGGTGGAGCAGGTAGGAAGGTGTGGAAGACTTGGTGTCTGCCCTCAGGGCCCCCCAGCCTGGGGAGGACACACCCACACATGCTTGCCTGGCTCCTGGATGGCTGTGGCCAGCAGAGCTCAGGCCAGGCCCAACTATCTGTGCCCAAGGCTGGGGGTGGGACTGGGGTGGAGGGTTTCTGGACAAAGCCTCTGCCCTGCTCTGCCGGATGTGGCTTTGCTCTTTTCTGTCATGGCTAGGACTCACCCCCCAGCCAGAGGAGGAGGCCATATTCCAGCCTTTTCTGCCGCCTCCATACCTCCTTCACAGCAAGCCCTAGAGGGCAACTTTGAGCTGTTGCCTCAGCATCCCTCATCAAAGCATCATCTGCTTCTCTCCCAGCCCCCTGGCGGGCAGCTGCCACCACCAGCAGCACCAAGAACTTATCCTGGCCCCCACCCCCCCCCACCAGTGTCAGCTGGTCTCAGCCTGCACTTTACCCAAGGCCCTGAGAATGGGGCTGGGGCTGGGGCTGGAAGGGGGCCGGTGCCTGGGGTGGCAGCCAGTTCACCTGAGGAGCTGGTCCTCCTCACCTGCCATGGGTCAGCTCATCCATCCCCTTGCCTCAGTGCTTGCCTGCCTCTGCCAATCCCAGGAAAAGGAGAAGATTCAGGTGAAGACAATGGCTGCTATCGCCAGCAACGTCTGTGCCTCTGATTGCGAAGTCTCCTCCTGCCGCCTCACTGCCTCCCCATGGCTGCCTGGGCCTTCAAGTCAGAGAGGACAGGGCAGGAAAAGGACTCTGGAGACAGGAGGAGTCCCAAGGTGTTGGGGGGTGGTGATGGAGGGAAGCTGCTCAGGGAGGAAAGGGCAGTGGGGGTGAGCCTCAAGGTGTGTGCTCATGTGACCCTGGGGTGTGTCTGTGTGTGTGTGTTTACAGGCTGAGGAGGGGCCATGCCCCCCAGACCACCCTGGGCAGGCCTGCAGCAGGGGGCCAAAGCCTTGGGGGTCCCAGGTCTTTGGCTCCTATGGGGCCCAAGCCCAGGAGAGGCTGTGGAGCTGGACAGCCGGGGGGCGGGGGATTGCAGCATCAGGCTGGCTGCCGTGGCATGAGATGAAAGGCCAAGAGTGGGGCTGTTGGCAGACTGGCAGACGGACAGGCGGGACCGGGTGGAGGCGTGGGGTGGGGAGGGGAGATAACCATCTGCTAGAACCGCCAGGTGTAGACATGGTGGAGTGTGGGGGACGCGGGTGGAGGGTTAGCCCTTGCCATCAGGGGAAAGAGCCTGAAGCTGGAAGGGCTCCCTGTGAGGTCATCTTGTCCAGCCTGATACCTTTGGGCCCTCAGCCCCAAACCAAGCAGGCCCTGCTTCTGGCACTCGGTGCTCCTCCCTGGCCCCAGCCCCCAGCCTGTCCTCCGCATTGCACCCATCCCAGAGCAGTGCCCCAGAAGTCCTCTCCACACTTAAAGGCACAGCACTCCATAGAGAGGGTCCGCCAAGCCCTGCCTCCTCTTAGTCACTAACTGCTGGGGTAGCCCAGGACTAGGTTGGTCCCTATCGCCTTTTGTGCTTGATTCTGAACCTCTCTTACTGTAGTTGTATGATTATTTGTTGGTGCCTTGCCCCTAGCCCCAACCTTGGAGAGAAGGTTCTAGAAAGCATGGAACAAGCATGAGCAATGAAGCAAGCCGCTCCTAAACAGTGTGGGGTCCAGAACAAGAGTCTTGCTTCCTAAATCTCTCTCTTAACCTCTTGTTGTCTCTCTGTACTCACACCTAATTCTCTAGTCCAGGCTTCTAATTTTCTCATCCAGAAATTACTTTGACAATTCCCCCTAATATGCCCCCAGCCTCCTCACTGCCCTCTGATCTGCTGCCTCAGTGGTCTCTCTAACACAAGAGTCTCACCATGTCACTTCTCTGCTCAACACCCTCCAAAGCAGTACTGCTTCCAGAGCCAGCAAGAGGAATCCCTGCCCCAGGCCCCTCATGACATGGATATGACAATGACGCTTCCTTTGTTGGAGAACCCATGACAGCCTAGGTCACGCAGGCTCCGGTACCAAGTGCTGCGCGGCACAACCCACAGCTTCAAACTTCTGCTCTACATTTCTGTCACTACAGCAATCGGGCCCCAGTCGCAGGCTTCTTGCTCTAAGTGTTTGAAACAAAAAGCAACTGCGTCTGCGCGCCAGTGGTGGAGATGGACTTTGTACAAGCGCCGGAGTGAAATGAAAAATGAATGGGGAGCAGCATAACTTCCGGTTTCCAGTCTGCCATGTAAGAAGCTTGGAAGTCACCGCTCCATCCTAATTACAAAAAACAGAAGTAACTGAAAGAAAAAATACATATACTTGTTAGATTATTTCTTTCAAATAGCGTACATGCAATAGATTACTAATATTTTTAAAACATTCAAGAATAATTAAATGGATTCTTACCTAAAACCTCCTTGTAGTGTTGAGCATCCTTGTCCTTATTTCTTCTTTGTGAGTACCAGAGGTACTCATAAATTGGTGTAGTATTCAAATGAATGCACGTTGCAGATGAGAAACACTTTGCTCTACTAAATAATTCATATAATTTTTTTTTTTGATACAGAGTCTCGCTCTGTTGCCCAGGCTGGAGTGCAATGGTGTGATCTCGGCTCACTGCAACCTCTGCCTCCTGGGTTCAAGCGATCCTCCTGCCTCAGCCTCCCAAGTAGCTGGGATTATAGGTGCGCGCCACCACGCCAGGCTAATTTTTTGTATCTTTAGTAGAGACAGGGTTTCTCCATGTTGGCCAGACTGGTCTTGAACTCCTGACTTTATGATCCACCTGCCCTGACCTCCCAAAGTGCTGGGATTACAGGGGTGAGCCATTGCGCCCGGCCTTCATATAATTCTCAATTTGTATAAAGGTAGGTCTAGATGGAACATGCATGAAACTTGATAGTAACTGTACATTGGCAATTTGATGGATGATGAACGTTGAAATTACAAAGCATTATATTTTATCAAAATATATCATAATATTTAGATTTACAAAATTTTAAATAAAAAATTTAGATTCAGGCTGGACGAGGTGGCTCATGCCTATAATTCCAGCACTTTGCGAGGCAGAGGCGGGAGGATTGCTTGAAGCCAGGAGTTGGAAACCAGCCTGGGCAACAAAGCAAGGCCCCTGTCTCTACAAAACAAACAAACAAACAAACAAAAAAACACCAGGAGTGGTGGTGTGCAACTGTAGCCCCAGCTACTCAGGAGACCAAGGCTTGAGCCCAGGAGCTTGAGGATGCAGTGAGCTATCATTGTGCCAGTGCCCTCTAGCCTGGGCAACAGAGTGAGACAAAAACGAAGTAAAGAAAGAACAAAATTCGATTCAATTAAATAATCTTAATTTTCTACTTTAACATTAATTTGTTATAATTTACATTCTGCCTTTTATTTTAATAAATTAGAATATTTTAGTCACATATATATTTAACTGTATAAAAACCGTGGCTTTATGCAATTTTAAAAATTTTGTTGGCCGGGTGTGGTGGCTCACGCCTGTAATCCCAGCACTTTGAGAGGCTGAGGTGAGCAGATCACAAGGTCAGGAGTTCGAAACCAGCCTAACATGGTGAAACCCCGTCTCTACTAAAGATACAAAAATTAGCCAAGTGTGGTGGCACGTGCCCGTAATCCCAGCTACTTGGGAGGCTGAGGCAGAAGAATCGCTTGAACCCGGTAGGCGGAGGTTGCAGTGAGCCAAGATCATGCCACTGCACTCCAGCTTGGGTGACAGAGCAAGACTCTGTCTCAAAAAAAAAAAAATTTGTTGTTATGAAGGCTTATTGTCAAAGAAAGTAGGAAGAATGTGTTTAGCGATGTTTAGCTGGATAGTGACCCTCCAACTGTACTCTTGTCCTGGACCCCACACTGTTTAGGGGCGGCTTGCTTCTTTGCTTGTTTGCTGCTGGACCCCAGAGCATGACCCACAAAGGCTTCCTCTGCCTGAGGCTCCAGGATTCCCTGCTGTCTTCACACAGCCCTGGACCGTGGGGAGGTGGGGAATCCCAGAACACACATTTTGCCGTGCTTTTCCCAGGCCTCAAACAACCTCTCCTTCCCTAGTCACTGTATGATGGGCAAGTACCAGCTCATACTTCCAGTCTCAGCCCAGATCTGCCCTCCCCGGCTCCAGCAGGGAGATGGCTGCCCCTCCAGATGCCCCATGCTATTTGCAAGATACCTATTAAAAATGGTTCTTCCACGTGGATTCAGTGCAATGCCCAAATCCAAGTGCGACAAGAAAGTCTCCTTAACCAAAACTGCCAAGAAAGGCTTGGAATTGAAACAAAACCTGACAGAAGAGCTTTGGAAATGTGTGGACACCTACAGTACCTTTTCATCTTCTCTGTGGCCAACATGAGGAACAGCAGGCTGAAGGACATCAGGAACACCTGGAAGCACAGATGGATGTTCTTTGGCAAAAACAAGGTGATGATGGTGGCCTTAGGTCAGAGCCCACCTGATGAGAACAAAGATAACCTGCACCACGTCAGCAAAAGGTTGAGGGGTGAAGTGGGTCTCCTGTTCACCAACCGCACAAAGGAGGAGGTGAATGAATGGTTTACGAAATACACGGAAATGGACTACGCCTGAGCTGGTCACAAACCAGCTTTCACTGCGAGCCCGGACTCAGGGCCCCTGGAGCAGTTCCCCCACTCCATGGAGCCACAGCTCACGCAGCTGGCCCTGCCCACTGCCCTCAAGAGAGGTGTGGTGACCCTGCTGTCTGACTATGAGGTGTGCTGACCCCGGAGCAGGCCCGTGTCCTGAAGCTTTTTGGGTATGAGATGGCTGAATTCAAGGTGACCATCAAATACATGTGGGATTCACAGTCGGGAAAGTTCCAGCAGATGGGAGATGACTTGCCAGAGGGCGCATATGAGTCTGCAGAAGAATCGGACTCAGAAGACGATGATTGAAAGGGTCTCAGGACTGAAGGTCTCCTGGAACCTTCTGAGTCTCATTGGACCATGCAGGACTGCCACCACCCCTCTAGAGAGAGCAGCTTTTTATTTGGCTGTAGACAGGGAACACGCTGGGCACCGATTTCCTGTAAAGAATAAAACTTTGCAGGATGTCTCCCTGGAGACAAAAAAAAAAAAAAGTTCTGCCACACGGGAGGTTTGTGGACTGCCTCTTTATGGATCAGGACCTTTTCTGGAGCAGGAACTTGCGAGCTCTGGGAGTAGGGAGGGGGCAGGGCCTCTATGTGGGGCTCAGAGCTCAGTGCTGGGATGAGGGGGCTTTGGTATCTCTGAAGTCTGCAGGGCTTGAGCACTGAAGAAACTCAAAATTCTAGGGAAAACTAGCTGAGGACTTGAGCTTTGCCCAGGGGTGA
Source organism: Hylobates moloch (assembly GCF_009828535.3). Lineage (NCBI taxonomy): Eukaryota > Metazoa > Chordata > Mammalia > Primates > Hylobatidae > Hylobates > Hylobates moloch. Next base: position 19,473,042 of record NW_026652285.1, on the reverse strand, counting down.
AGCCACCTGAGAAGGCCCCAGAGAACCAAGGTCTGAGAGGAGGTTGGTGGGAGGTTGGCACCCCTGCCAGCCACTATCTCTGAGGGCCAAGGCGGTGACTGGCAGCCAGGGGCTCAGTGGGGAGGGCAGAAAGTGGACAGGGGCCTCTTGCAGAAAATCCAGGCTCAGCTGGTGGCTCTGAGGTGGGGGAAGAAGCGGAAAGGCAGGATGTTGGAGGCAGCCAAGGTTGGGGGTGGGATGGAAGTGGCTGAGCTGAAGAGGCAGGGGCCAGCCTAGGAGGCCAAGCCATACCTCACTCACAGCTTCTGGCTCCCTGGAGAAGGATGTTCTTGTTGGCAGAAGCCGGGGCAGGTGGAGTGTGAAGGGAACCCTGCCCTTCCTTTCCTCAGAGGACACTTCAAATGAGTGGGAGCCCCAATATTTACCAAGTACCTGCTGTGTGCCAGGCACTGTGCTGAGGGGCTTCACCTCACTTTCCTAGAGAGCCATGGCCTATCTGTCGGGTGGCATCAGAGACCAACTAATCCAATTCTCCCATTGGCCAGAGGAGGAAGCTGAGGCTCAGACGCAGGGAGTGACTTGCCCTGAGGTGAGCGAGAAAGGACCCTGGGCTGGAGTTTGGGTCTCTTGACTCCTTGTCCCGGGTGCTTCCTTAACTGTCCCTGGGCCATCCAGGACAAGGACATGCTCTGCCGAGAGCTGGTGGAACCACAGCAATGGACCACCCCAAGCTCCCAACATGGTAGCTGGCCCTGTCCTGATGCCGCCACCCTCTGTGTCCCTGCCATGGCCCATAATGCCTGGTGGCAAGGGGACTAGGAGGGGCTGATTCAGCTGCAGGTTCTTCTTTCTCTTGAAAGAAAGAAAGGGCCCTGCCTCCCACAGGCCAAGCTATCTCCTCTCTCTGGATCCCTGACTCCCCATCCAGCCTTCAGCTCCCCTAAGGCCCATGGGATGCTGTCTCCTTTAACCCGAAGCCTGGAGGAGTCTGAGACAACCACTGGGACTGGGAAGTGAGAGGCTGGGTCCCCTGTTTCATTCTATTTCTTTTTTTCATCATCATTGTCATCATCGATATCCTCACAATGATTGAGAACATTTGAGGGTCCACTCTGGGCTCTGCTTACAAGCAGGTACTATTATTTGCTCCATTTTTCAGCTGGAGGAAATGGGGTCAGAGAGGGTGATTGAAGCCCAAGGTACCCTATTCAAAAGAATCAGAAAGGGGCCGACTCCCTGGTCCGCTGGGGGTGTGCAAAGGTGAGCATTCCTGCTCTATCTCTATCCCCTCTGAGCCACGACCATCAGCTCCTCCTCCCTCTCCCAGGACACCTGAGAAACCGGCTATGACGCCTACCGTCCCTTCATGCCCACCCCTCAAGGCCGCAGTTTGGTCAGCCAGAGGAACTGTCCGTCCAGGAGCTGGGTGTGTGTGCAGACCCCATCAGAGAGCAAGCCTGGGGATCCTCCTCTCTGCCTCTGTCCTCTCTCCCATCCTGCCTGTGGCTGTGCCCAAAGGCGGCTCTTGATGTGCTGGGGACGGACAGGAATGCTGCTCACAGGGCTGGGCATGCTGGCACGCACCTGTAATCCCAGCTACTCAGGAGGCTGAGATGGGAAAATCACTTGAGGCCAGGAGTTCGAGACTAGCCTAGGGAACACAGTGAGATCCTTGTCTCAATTTTTTTTTTTTTTTAACGGAAAGAAATAAACGCCGCTGACAGTCCCTGATCATGATCATTTAGCCCACAAACATGGACTTGAGCTCCTATTGTGCCCCCACACAGTCCTGGGCACTGGGCAGGCAGGTCTGGAATGTAGACTCTGCCCTCCTAGAGCTCACTGTCCAGGGTAGGTGGAGAAGAAACCCACCACCTCCATTCAACCTGCAGACAGTGAACCTTGTGTGCCAAGCACCATTGTAGGCACTAGGGATCCAGATATGAATACAACAGCCCAAATCTCTGTCCTCAAGGAGCTCACATTTGAGAAGAGAGAGACAGAGTGGAACTAAAATAAATAAGCAAGTGACATAGCCTTTAGAAGGGAATGTGTGCTAGGGAGAAAGATAATGCAGGGAGGTGCCAGAGAGTGGGAGTGTAGGAGTTGCAATCATATCACAAAACTCATTGGTGCTGTGGACAGTTTGGGGGCGGCAGAAGAGCAGAGAAGGGACCCCTGACCCCTCCCTGAGCTGTGCTTGCTGTCCTGAAGGGAGTTAAGAATGGAAATGGGGAATTCAGATCACCTTTGTCCCAGGCCCATGGTCCTCAAACATCATGGCAAAGAGCAGGCACAGTGGGGCTTTCTGAAATGATCTCCCACACTGTGTGCACCCAGAACGCAAGGGGACAGACTGCACACATCTGGACATGAATGTGCATATAGATGTGTACCATCGATAGACACCCAGTTACTTAGCACCAATGCTATTTCAGGCACCTTGTCCCTAAGAGGTCTCAGATGCGAAACAACAGCTTGCATGAAGGCAGGGAATGCTGAAGGCAGAACCAAGGGGCAAGAGGTTACAGAAAACACCCCAGGAAGTGGCAGAAGTTGAACCAGGCTAGATGGCCTTTACTAGATTAAGCTCTAAGAGCTGCAGCTGCCTGTAATGAAATAAAATGGGCTAGCTCAGGAGGTAGCGAGTTCCTATCACCGGAACCTCAAAGGAAGGCTTGACAATTTGCGAAGGAGATTCAAGGACTGGATTGCGGGATAGCACGAATGTACTCAATAAGGTTACTTGGGTCCTATAAAGTTGGGGGAGTCACTAAAGGACTGGAGGGAGGAATGGTGGCGTGAAGCACTTGGACTTTATCTTAGAGGGCAACACCCACCCATGTTGGGTGTTGGAGCGGCAGAGAGACACATGGAAGGCTGAGTCTTGGAAGGATGAATCAGACAGCACTATGCTGGATCAGATTAGGGTAAGGAGGGACGTAGAAGGGAGGAGACCAATTACTACTAGACTAGCTAAATGCATCAATGGGGGTGTGTGCATGTGAAAACACGTACAATGTGCATGCAAGCAGAAACCTCCAAAGACTAGACATCAGTTGTGACAGCGTCTCTAGTCTTGAAGCAGGAGTTGAACTCGGTGATATTTCAAGCCCATTTCCAAAGCTTTAGGCACATGCAGGAGTGTCTGTGGGTGTATGTGCACACCTGGGTGTCTATGAGTATTGACTGAGTTCACTTCTCCTTCATCAGCAGGGTCTGATGTGGTGAGCAGGAGTGCACACCACAGGGTGACTTGGTGTTGGGGTGACTTTGTGGGCCTCTGTTTGGGGGTGTAGCTGGGAAGCAAACGTTCAAGATACTCATGACCCTGTGGGATTTTGCTGTCCCAGGTGTGACACACAGGTGTGTGTGTGTGTGTGTGTGTGTGTGTATAGGAGATGGGATTGGGGATGTCCAAGGGCTGAGTGAGGCTTTGTGAGGGAATTTGTTGTTGTAGCTTCGCATGGAGGAGTGGCCTGGCGTGTGGCTCCCTGTGACATTCTCTCTTTTTTTCTTTTGAGACAGCGTCTCACTCTGCTGCCCAGGCTGGAGTGCCGTAGTGTGAACATGCAGCCTTGACCTCCTGGGTTTAAGCAGTCCTCCCACCTCAGCCTCCTGAGTGGCGAGGACCACAGGCATGATCCACCACGTTGAGCTCATTTTACATTATTTTTATTTTTTGTAGAGACAGGGTTTTGTTGTGTTGCCCAGGTTGGTCTTGAACTCCTGGGCTCAAGCGATCTTCCTGCCTCGGCCTCCCAAAGTGCTGGGATTACAGGCATGAGCCACAGTGCCCGGCCCCTGTGAGGTTCTGATTTCTGACCAGTCTGGGGACACCAGTTTTGGGGGTTGCTGTGAGCCAGGGCCTTCCCCATACACCAGCTCCCTGAGCCATCCTAGCCACCCGGCATGATCCTTCTTCTTTCCATTCCAACAAGTGAAGAAGTCGAGGCTCCCAGAACCTTGCCCAGAGTCACAGTACAATGCAGAGCATAGCCAGACCCCAGGAGTCCAAGCGCAGAGCTCTTGCCTCAGTGACTACCTCTATTACGTGGGGACGTGAGTCACCAGAACACGGTTGGAGGAACAGTGCTGCCTTTACCTCTAGGCAGGGCATCTCCTCCCAGGCACCCATGCACCTTCAGAATCCCGAGTGAATCCCTGACCTCACCCTGACTCACCTCCCTCCACCTCCAGGCTCCTCAGCTCCCCTAGACCCCTGCTCCTGCAAACCCACATCCCGCAACAACCTCATTGGAAAGCCGGGAGCAGCTCGCAGTCAGCATCCATGTTTTCACCCCAGCTGGGTGCTGCAGTCATTGTTCTGGCGAAGGAGGGCGAGGGGGCGGCTCGTGGGCGTTGCGACGCCGGGCTGTCTGCTCCGCTCGGCCGCTGGTTATTACCTCTCCTCAGGCTCCCATTAGCCCGCCTGCCCCAGAGGCCTGCGCAGGCTCCCTGCACCTCGGCACCTTTGTTCCTTAATTATCACTGGGGAGCTCGCTCACCTGCCTGCCACTTTCTAAGAAGCTGTCTGGCTCCCTTTGCCATCCCGCACCACCAGGACCTAAGCCTCTACACCCCCTGGGGTGGGGGCTAGTGTCTAGCAGCAGCTCGCCCAAGGCTTCAGCCCGCTCCAGAGCCTCAGGTCTGCCCCATCCCAGCCCCTCATAGAAGCCCTTCCTCTTCCTCTTTTCTGCCTTCTCCAAGAACCCTGCCTGGATTAACTTTGTCTTGGGTATCAGGCCTGGAAGGGACTTTAAATTGCCATATGGGCCACGTGCGGTGGCTCATGCTTGTAATCCCAGCACTTTGGGAGGCCGAGGCGGGAGGATCACCTGAGGTCAGGAGTTCCAGACCAGCCTGGCCAACGTGGCGAAACCCCATCTCTACTAAAAATACAAAAGAGTAGCCGGGTGTAGTAGCGGGTGCCTGTAATCCCAGCTACTCAGGAGGCTGAGGCAGGAGAATCGCTTGAACTCGGGAGGAGTGGTTACACTGAGCGGAGATCGCACCAGAGCAAGACTCTGTCTCAAAAGAAAAAAAAAAAAATGCTATGTGGTTCGATAGTGGCCCCCTCATTTGCTACCTGGATTGGGCCACCTACAGAAGGTACTCAGTGAATATTCAGTGAGAGGATGATGAAGCTCTGCAGCCTCTATTTGAATGTCTCAGTTGATAGCTCACTTTCTCCCAAGGCGGCCAGTGCCACCTTGGATGGCTGGGACGGTTACAAAACCACTCTCCCCTCATGTACTGCCCACATCTCTCCCCAGGACCTTCTGATCTTCATGGCCCTGAATCGAGACTCCACCTTGCTGTGTTCTGAGTCTGAGGCTCAGTCCTGTGTTTCTTACTAGGGGCTCCTTGATGTCCACACCTCAGGCAGGAAACTTCCCAGCATGAGGCTCTGTCCAAGAGTACTCACTTCTTCTCCCAGGCTTAAGGATTCAGCCTTACCCCAGCCCAGCTCTAGCGCCTGGGTCTCCTTCTGTCTCGGGCCTCTGGCTGCTGTTCCTGGAGAGGAAGGTGAAGGGGAGGAGACACTGGGGTGAGAGGCCTCGTGCCAAACAAGCTCTGACAGCCGGCGAGCACCAGGGAGGGAGCCTGCTGTACACACAGGCCAAGGCTGCCCTGCCGAGGGGAAGGCCTGGCGGAGGGCATCTCCCCTCCCCAGCTAGCCTGCTGCCCTGACCCTCACACACCTCCCTGCCTCGGGGCACTGTGGGTTTCAGAGCCTCAGAGGCTGAGCTTCCAGATGAAGGAGCCAGGAGTGAGCTGACCCAGGTGGGCACCAGGGGCGCTCTCCTGTCAGGACAGTGCCTGCCCTCAGCGTCTAGGGCACAGCACTCCTCTCCCGGGGAGGACCTCCAGGGGATGAAAGTGGCTGTCAGAGTCTATGGCTGCCTCTGGACCCAGCCCCTTACCCACGGTTACACAGAGAACGGGGACATGCAAGACACAAAGAACCCCGTGTCCACAAAGCATCTCCGAGCCTGAGGGGGCTCTCCTTGGGGGCCACTCCACTCAGCGTTGCCATCTCCTCCCATGCCTCCGCCCTTAGCCATTCTCCTCTCCAGCCTTCATCCAAGTGGAGAGTTTCTTTTTGGTGTCCACTTTGCGCTCTTTAAATGTCTTGGTCTTCCCTCAGACTAGAAGCTCTGTGAGGCCAGGACCCTGCCTCTCCTCTCAGACTGCGGGGCGGTCTTGAGGCCCAGATCCTGCCTCTCACCTCAGGCTAGGGGCTCTGTGAGGCCAGGATCTTGCCTCTCCCCTCAGACTGGAGGCTCCCTGAGAGCAGGGTCATGTTTCCCCTCAGACGGGCACACAGGAAGGTTGGAGACTATAGTCCAGCCACACCCCGTCTCGGTTCTGAGTGTCTTTCATCCAAGGAGTGCTGCGGGGAGGCCAGGAAGGCGCCTGGCACTCGCTGGAGGGCCTCTGGACAAACACCAGCTGGGGGTGGAGGACTCGGGTCGGCACCTCCAGCCACCAGACCATGACCTCAGCTGGGCCGCCCCAGGCTGCCCTCCGGATCTGACTCAGAACCTTCCTGGGGCTGCTGCTGGGCGTCCATCCCCAGGGTCAGCCCAAGGAGGCCGCCAGATTCCACAGGCCCCACCCAGTTGGAGGCCACTACCCCCAAACCCCACTGGGGTAGCCAGGGGCTCCATCAGGATTGAAGGGGAGAGCAGAGGGCAAAGGTCACCTGCCAGGCTCCTTGCTCCACTACCCCCATCCCTTCCCACCCTCCTCACAGAGTCCCTGACACACAGAGGCTGGGGACAAGGGGATCCTCAAAAGGCAAACAAGGTAGTTCTTCCATGATAGGAGACCCCCTCAAGGTAGTGGCTAAGTCACCCCCAGAACTTTTCTCATTAGGAGAAAATAAATGAAAGCGACTCCTGTGGTACATTCCCCGGAGCCTGGGTCTAGGTTTGCAGCGGAGTCTGAGGGCTGGGGGGATGGAGGTCTTGGAGGGGCAGGGCGAGAGGTGCTCCTGCCTGATCTCAGCCTGCATGCGCTCAGCTAAAGGGAGCTTTAAAAACGTAAATCAGGGTGTGTCCTCTCCTGCTTCCAACCTGCCAACAGCCTCCTTTCTCGCTCAGGATAACAAGGCCCTATCCCATCAGGACCCTGTCCGCCTCAGCCTCATCTCTGGCCTTTCCCCTCGTCCATTCCTCTCTAGGCTACTGATTCTCACACGCTCCAGGCTCACCCATCCTCGGGGCTTTCCCACCCCAAGGCCGTAGTCTTGCTCTGTCGCCCAGGCTGGAGTGCAGTGGCGAGATCTCGGCTCAGTGCAACCTCCACCTCCCCGGTTCAAGCAATTCTCCTGCCTCAGCCTCCTGAGTAGCTGGGATTACAGGTGCCTACTACCACGCCCGGCTAATTTTTGTATTTTTGGTAGAGGTGGGGTTTCACCATGTTGGCCAGGCTGGTCTCAAACTCCTGACCTCATGATCCTCCTGCCTCGGCCTCCCAAAGTGCTGGGATTACAGGTATGAGCCACCACACCCGGCCACCTCAGGGCTTTTGTACTCGTCATTCCTTCCACCTAGAATACTTTTCCCTACACTTTTCCTTATTCTTGTTCTTCAAAACTCGAGAGACTTCTTCTACGGGCCTTCCTAGATGACCCCATCTGAAACAGTGCCCTGTGTTTCTCCGGGTGCCCCTATCCCTTCCCTCTCTACAACCCTGGCCTCGTTCTTCCTCCCAGCACTTGTCACTGATTGAAATGGGTTTCTTTGAATCACTTGGTTACTGTCTGTCTCCCCCACGGGGATGTAAGCTCCATGAGGGTGTGGCTGTATCCTCGTCCTCAGTGCCTGGCACAGGCTGGTGTAGTGGTTGCTCCAGAGACATCTGTTGAATGAGTGCCCTTCGGAGGGAGAGAAACACACACAGATACCCCAGGGACTGGTGGGGTGGGTACGAGCAAGGACGGGACAGCAGTCCTTACAGGATGTAGGGAAGGGGACTCTCAGGCCTCAAAGGTACCATGGGCTGAGGGAGGAGGGGGAGGGAGGTGGGGGGGTGGTAGGAAGGGAGGTTGTCAGGCAGTACTGTCCTTGAATGTCCCCACCTCAGTCTGAAAACACAACTCTGGGTGCCAGTGGGGCTGAGGAAGGAGGCACCACAGGCCCATTCTTGGGCGTCCCCAGTTTGGAAGGGACAGGAAACAGTGCTTGGAAAGTCCCTGGGGTCAGACCTGTCTACCCAGCTTTGAGCCTGGGTTTCTGAAGCCGGGGGCAGTTCTGCTTGGCCCACTGCGTCAGGCTCGGTGCGTTCCAAACCCAGCGCCTCATTCTTCCTGCAGCTTGCTCTGATTTCTCTGGCTCCATCAACAAACTGCTGCTCCTCCCAGGCAGGCAGGCCCGAAAGCCCAGAGTCGCCTCTGCCTACCCCCCTCACTTACCCACGGCCCCACAGACCCCTCCCTGTGCAGTGACCGGGGACCAGGCTTCCCGGTCATCCTGGGCCTCTCCTTCGTATAAAGCAGCTGGAAAGGGAACCGTCCGAGGCAGTTTTACCTCCATCAGTCCAAGATTCCTCCAGCCTCTGAAACAAATTCTACCAAGGGGTCGGTGGGGGCGGAGAAGGGAGGAAGGATCCTGCCAAATTCTGACCCACATCCTCTGTAAGGGAAACTAGGTTGTGCTGGAAGTGGACTCTGGAGTTAGACAGACTTCAATGATCTCACTTTCTACTTACTCTGTGACCTTGGGGAAGTTACTCAATTTCTCTGTTTCTTTCTCTATCTCTAAAATGGAGATAAACAGGTATATTTTACCAGGTTGCTTGGAGATTATGTGGGAAAACATATAATAAGCACCTAGAAAAATTCTGAAATACAGCTGATGTTAATAAATGAGAAGCTCATCCCTTCCCTTTCAACCGGTACTCCTGCCCCTGCTCGAGAACCTGCTGTGGCTCTGTTTCATACCATGTCTGATCTAAATTCCTCTGCCTGGCTCTCAAGGATCTCCAGTGTGTGGCCTGGCCTTTTCCATCCAGTCATCACCCCGAAAGCTTCCCACACTCTCTCTTTACTCCTGTGTCCCCATGATCATGGTCATGCCTCTGCCATGCCTTCTGTCCACACCGCCCTTCTTGTCCCCTCTGCCTATTCTACTTGCAAACCAAGGCCCCCTTCTCGAGGAAGCCCCCCCCAAGCCACACCTCCCTTGCCCATTCTCTGGCTCCTCCAGGAGCCTGCTAGTCACTCAGCCCAGTGTGACAGCCATGCTGTCCGAGCGGTTGGATATTCCATCGTTACAGGTGTTGCCTGCCCATCCAGGTTGGTAGCTGTTTTCAGGTGGGCAAAGAACCCCCCCTTGGATCTCCCTAGAACTTGCCACAGTGTTAAACATATAGTGAGTACTCAATGAATATCTGTCTTTTGATTTATTATGAAGCAATAAATAAGGCAAATCAGTAAGTGGCGAGCAGGTGTTGGAAGGGATTCTAGAAGGGGTGAAGGGGTGTTGAGCCTCTCCCTTGTGACAGAAACTGGACTCAGCGCTTCATGTGTTATCTCCTCATTCCTACCAGTGTGGGAGGTAGCATTAACTCCATTTTACAGATGGGGAGACTGAGGTTCAAAGAGATGCGGTGACTTGCCCAGGGCCACGTGGCTAGAAATTGGCAGGGGCAGGATTTGATCTGAGACTTGGGGCGGGGTGTGGTCTGGGGAAGAGCATTTCAGAGGGGGAGCAGCCTGTTTAAAGGCTCCAAGGGGAAAGCCAGGATGAGTGTGTGGAGGGAGAGAGTGGGCAGATGCGTTGGAAGGGGTGAGTGGTACATGCGGGAGGGCACTGGTTTGCCCATTTGAAGAAGAGGGGAGAGGGCTCTGGAACTGCCTCTCTGACAGGCTGAAGGAAAATGCAACCAGACGCCCCTCCTGGTAAGCTGACTAGGACTTCAGAATTTTCCCGTCAGAAAAAGCTGCAGCTAGTTTCCTGAGTCCATACCAGGAGCTCAACCTCCTCTCCCTAGGACCTCTATCCCTAGAAGAGAAAAGATGGCGGCCAGGCGCGGTGGCTCACGCCTGTAATCCCAGCACTTTGGGAAGCTGAGGTGGGCTGATCACGAGGTCAGGAGATCGAGACCATCCTGGCTAACATGGTGAAACCCCGTCTCTACTAAAAATACAAAAAATTAGCCAGGCGTGGTGGTGGGCGCCTGTAGTCCCAGCTACTCAGGAGGCTGAGGCAGGAGAATGGCGTGAACCCGGTAGGCAGAGGTTTCAGTGAGCCAAGATCGCGCCACTGCACTCCAGCCTGGGCGACAGAGCAAGACTCCGTCTCAAAAAAAAAAAAAAAGAAAAAGAAAAAAGAAAAGAAAAGATGGCATCTGCATCCCCTCCCTGCAGAGGCAGAGATGTCAGAGAGGTTGAGAGTGATGTCACCTGGTGACCTCAGGTTTCTCACCACCCTTCTTCCAAAAAGCAGCTTTTTTGGAACCACTTATTCGAGTGACTTGCCCCAAGCCTTCATGTCATAGACCCTGCTGCTGTCGCCTCCAGATGCGGCCCCTGCAAGGCCTTATGTACACCCAGCTCTCAGCGGGGTGCCGGCCTCAAATTCTCCTGTTTCCAGAACTTGGCACAGAGACCCTCACAGTTCCCCTTGACCCCCTCTGACCAAGCCCTCCACGCAGGCAGCCAGGCCCAGCTGGAATAACACGGCTCCGCTCCCTCCTCCCTCCCACGAGTACTGGACTATTTACAACTCACCAGGGCCTTCACACCCATGAGCTCACTGGAGCCTTCCCCACCCACCCTGGAAACCCAACAGGGCAAACACCATTAGCTCCATTTTGCAGATGGGGAAACTGAGGCTAGGTGCCCTGCCCAGTGAGTTCCCCAAGGCCCAGCCTCCTAACTTCTTAGTTTGAAGCTCTTCTCAATTCCTCCAGAAGAGTGGCCCAAACACCCCAAATTCAAAGTTGGGGAGTTTCAGGCAGACGGAAGGGTAGGATCTGATGAGTAGGATCTGTCACAGGAGCTGGAAGGAGCCTCTCAGGCAGTGAGCCAGGACAGCGGGGGTGGAGGGAAGTTTTTATGGCTCCAGCCACTGGCTGGGTGAGAGCCTGGCAGGGGCTTCTTCAGGGTGGACATGGGGGCGGGGGGCAGGAGGGCTGGCTGGCCAGGGAAGCTGGCTGGGAGCACAGTTGGGGTGTCTGGCTCCCCAGGGTAGATAGGGGGAAGGGGGCGAAGCCCCAGCCTCAGAGCTCCCTCCTGGGCAACCAGACATGGGAAACTACAGGCCAGCTGCAGCTGGAGAGACACTAGGTAGATACCAAAGGGGACTTCCATCCACAGACTCTTTGCTTAGGCAGAGTTCCTGTGCACTGTGAACCAGGTCCAGCCCAAGCCCTCGCTTGCCATCTCACATGAGGATTATGCCACTGTGGCCTTCCCACCTCTCCTCACCTCCTATATATCTCCCAAGAATTTGTTCCATCCTGGGTCCTCCCAGTCACCCACCCTCCAGGATGTACTCTCCCTCCAAGCCTGCACCGAAGTCCCCGAAGCCCTACCAGAAGCCCTCTCTAATTCTTCCTCGGGTTCTGGACATGACTCTTTTCCAAGCCTAGGAAAATATAGTTTGAATCCTCTTTATTCTTTGTGTCAGAGTCTGTGTATGGGGTAGGGGGGCTAAAGCTAAGAGTCTCTCATAAGGCTAAGAGTCCCTGGGGACGAGGACTGGGTCTCCCCTGTCAAACTGTGCAAACCTCCTTCCTCTAGCTGTACCTCCTTCTGCTGGGGCAGGCTCTGCCCATAGGGGGCGCGCAAACAGTGTTGTTAAGCCCAGGCATCCTTGCTACTTACTGAACCACCTGCAGGGATATGGATCTGGGTGACCTGTCAAATGCACCTCCAGAGCTCCAGCCTATGTTTCAATTGGCCTTGGCTCAGCCTTACTTTTCAACTGGACTGATGGGAGGGGAGAGCTTTTAGATAAGGACAGAGGCCCGTCTTTTGGCGTAGGAAGCTGGAGGCTAGACAGTGACCTCTAAAGAAGTCTCCTTCACCTTCCAAGCTCAGGGTGGGTGAGTGACTTGAGGTGCTCACACAACCCACAGTGGACCCAGATATCTTCCTTTGCTCTGTTCTAAACGTTCTGGGCTCCTGGGCAGAGGTCCCAACCAAGCAACCCCTATTTCCTTCCCCAAGTCTTTGGAAAGACTGGTGAGTCAGCTGCGGCCATGAACTCATCCTAGGCAGTAAAAATAGGAAAACAAACAGGCTTCTCCTCCAGGCAGGGGGAGTGGGAAAAGGGAGGGGGAGATGGTTTTTTTCCCCTACTGGGGGAAAAGAGTTGCCATCTTTTGAAGTCCTCCAGAGTGAGGCAGGCGTCCTTATGGCCTCTAGAAACTCAACCACATCAAAGTCACCCAAGGAAGGTGGTTTGAGAGGGATGCTGGGTCACACACACAGTCACAGTCACACACAGTGACGCAACCGAGTCCCTCAGAGGAGCATACAGTGACACACACAGGACGGTGCGACACCCAGCTACGTACACAACATGCAAAGCCAGTAACCCACCAGGCAGTTGCGTAGATACACTCACACAGAAGAGAGCCTAGCCAGATTCTCCCAGGCCCACCTGGAGACAATATCAGAGTCCCATACAGTAACATCCATCCACGACAGCTGTCTCTACACAGAGCTGCACCCACATTATGCAGAGCAACACACAGCTACACAGACTGCTGCATCCACACCCCCAACTCCCAGGCACTCTCAGAACCAGTTTCTGAGAGTTGCACGCATCGCAGAGGCGACACCCATTTCTATGCACATAATCACACACACAACCACACAGTCACATGCAGCCACAAGCACATAGCTCCCATACAATGCACAGGGCCACACCCAAGCCACAAAGAGTCACACACATGCAGTCTCAGTTACGATCCACCACATACACATTTACACACATGTCACATGGTCATGGTCACAAACACGACATCCACACGATTACTCAATCACCCAAACCCATTCTGTTCATGGAACTTCTGGGGCTGGGACTCAGTGGCAATTGACCCTGGGGTGGGGACGGGGGGGGATAATGTGATTCCCAGCTGCCCGCCCAACTCCCTCTCTCCTCTTGGTTGCACCTCCCTGGCCATCCTGCATTCTGGGCATCCTCTATTTGGCGTTCTCCAGGCTCTGCTGAAATCCTGCACCCTTTGCCTTGAAGATGGCTGAGTCCAACCCCCATTTTGCATCATCCGTTTACTCAGTACACCATCTGGCTCTGTGTGCCAGGTACTGTGCTAGGTGCTACTGAACAAGAGATTATTCTAAATCAGACAAAAAATTTTCCACCAGTGTAATGGCTATTTCCAAATACATGCCTGGGTGACCCTCCACAGATCTAGCCCCAGATGCCTACTTGTTCCTACTCCCCAGCCTTGGGGTGGCCCCCCACAGGACCAATACTTCAATCTCATTTTGTTCAGAGGTCGGTTCCAGGAGGCTGAATTATTCCCATGTGATCAATACAACCTCTAATGGGGGCATGGGGCATAGACTCAGGAAAAACATCCTTGTGAACTTGGCCTCCCCTTCTCTGGGTGGGTGAGTCTCAAGAGGCTGCTGGTTTGAAAACACTCTGTGCTAGGGTCCAGAGAGTGGGGCTTTTGTCCTGTTCCGGCATGTCCTTATGGGCCAGTCTTATCCCCTTTTCTTCATGTGCTAACACTAGGGGTGTTGGGCCAAATCAGCTTCTCACCATTAGTGCTTATTATTATGCAGGTTTCCAGGCCCACCCAGAGCTTCTTTCTTTCTTTTTTTTTTGAGATGGAGTCTCGCTCTGTCGCCCAGGCTGGAGTGCAATGGCACGATCTCGGCTCACTGCAACCTCCACCTCCCAGGTTCAAGCGATTCTCCTTCCTCAGCCTCCTAAGTAGCTGGGACTGCAGGAATGCGCCACCATGCCCGGCTAATTTTTGTATTTTTAGTAGAGATGGGGTTTCACCATGTTGGTTAGGCTGGTCTCGAACTCCTGACCTCGTGATCTGCCCGCCTCAGCCTCCCAAAGTGCTGGGATTACAGGCGTGAGCCACTGCTCCCTGCTGAACTTCTTTATTTTAAAAATAAATTTACTAAATATTTTATTTATTTGTAAAATAATTTTATTTCTTTTTGGTAGAGATGAGGTCTCACTATGTTGCCCAGGCTGGTCTGGAACTCCTGGCTTCAAGTGATCCTCCTGTCTCAGCCTCCCAAAGTGCTGGGATTACAAGATAAGCTACCACACCTGGCCCACCCAGACCTTCTTGATCCCAGAATTTGAGACCCACTGGTTCTGGGCCTCTGAGGTTCTTTCCATCTCTAAGAAGGGCCATGAAACTTTGAGGAGCAGCCCTGCTGGAGGCCCCTCCCAGCCCCGGGCACTTGGCACTCAGGAGCCACTGCCACCCTCCAGGAGGTGCCACGTCATCTTTCTGGTTTAGAGGCTTGGGCTGGTTAAGGGCTTGTGGTTAGATCAGGTAATGACCAAATCTGAACTTTTAGGTCCAGTTCTTGGCTGAGGCTAGGCTTCCAGGGCAGGGCGGGGTACTTGGGACTCCTGGTACCTTTTCCAGGGCAAATGATGCCAGGAACCAGGAGAGTCCCTGAACCTAAGCCCAGGCCTAGAGGGCTTATCTAAGCGGGGACAGGGCCAACAATAGGAAAAGTCCATGTGAGAGTCTCAAGTACCGAGGGACTTGAATGAGGGCTGTTTATTTTTCATTCAGTTTCCTATGTTGAGTCAATTGGCTTCCTGGTTTCTGCTTAGCTCCTTTCCTGGTGCCTATGGAATAGGCTCGTATGTCAGAACTGCAGGGACATTAGTGGGTCCCTAACCCATTTCTTTTTTTTTTTTTTTTTTTTAGGCGGAGTTTCACTCTTGTTGCCCAGGCTGGAATGCAATGGCACGATCTCAGCTCACCACAACCTCCGCCTCCCAGGTTCAAGCGATTCTTCTGCCTCAGCCTCTCGAGTAGCTGGGATTACAGGCATGCGCCACCACGCCCGGCTAATTTTGTATTTTTAGTAGAGACGGGGTTTCTCCATGTTGGTCAGGCTGGTCTTGAACTCCCGACCTCAGGTGATCTGCCCACCTTGGCCTCTCAAAGTGCTGGGATTAAAGGCATGAGACACCATGCCCAGCCCCCTAGCCCATTTCTTTAGTCTATGACACAGCCCCTCAACTACGTATATCATCCAAAAAGCTGCTTTCTTGGCTGTCCTTGTGCTGGGCACCCTGCTAGTCACATAGAGTGCCTCACAGTCCTCACAGCAATTTTATGGAGTAGGTGGTATTAACTCCACCTTACAGATGAGCAAAATGAGACTCAGAAATTCTGAACCACCTATGCCAGGTCCCCTAGCTAGTAAGCAGCAGAACTAGATTCAAACCTACTGCTCCAAGGTCCAGGCTCTCAGCCCCATCTCACAGCATTCCCTGAGATCCCACAGTAAGCCTTGCTTGAACACCTTCAGCGACAGGGGCTCACAAACACTTACTGAGGGCAGATGATATACACACACATATTGGAGGAAGCAAAGCTCAATGGGAGATGAACTTGCCCGCAGAATGTCTTATTCCAACAGAGGAAGCAAGATGTGAAATCACCACTCCATTTAAGGTAGAAGGAATTGGTACCTAAGATAGAGGTGAAGAATGTGCTACTTTTGAAAACTCTAGCTATTAAAAATGTCTTCCTTATACTGAGCATAAATCAATATTGCAGCAGCTTCCATTTGGCCTCAAACGTCACACAGAATTAGTCTGAAGCCCTTCACACTTTTGCAGACAAGTCGCACATCCCCACCGCTGGCTTTCCATAGGGCCAATTGCCTTACTGCTCTTTCAGTCTTGGCTCTTGTCATTGTGCTATCCTGCTGCAGAGATTGGGGCTTTGCTCTGACCACCGCCAGCCCCCACAACCCACATAGCACAGAGACCCCCCTCACGTCCATGCAACATCCAGTTTCTGAAAGTTCTGTCCTCCTCTCCTCCTTCACCCACCCATTCAGAGAGAGTTGGGCTGCTCTGGAAAAACCCAGAGAATTCCAGAGTCAGGAGGCTTGGGGTTCCAATCCCAGCTCTGTCACGTACTGGTTGTGCAATGTTGGGCAAGGCCCTGAGCTGCTCTGAGCACTGGTTTCTTCATCTGTGAAATGGGGACAGCAATACTTGCCCCACCTGACTGAGTGGTAAGGATTAGCTGAGATCCTGAGTGTGAAAGTATTCCATATGCCACCGGGAGGACTGACCTTCACAAGTGTCCCTGTGCTTAGAAGCTGAGGGTGGCTTCAGGATTAGCTGGAGAATAAAGGCTGCCCTGAGCGCCTCAGCACGCAAGGCACAGTGCCAGGTGCTGTGAGGATGAGGAACTAAGGAACTCTGCCCTGCAGGAGTTCTATATCCTGGGGGTGACACCTCCCACCATCATCAAATCCTTGGGGACAAAAGCTTTTTAATGAAATTGGGTGTGGCACCTCACCCCACCCCCGCAAGTGGATTGAGTGATGGAGATTCGCATATCCCTTGTGGGTGAGCCAAAGGAACCAACAAGAGGAAAGAGAGTTAATGTGTGTGAAATGTCTGCTATGCATGGTCACTTAGAGTTATTTACTGAATCTTCACAACCCTGTGAGGTTGGGCTTATTATGATGTCCATTTCACAGATGGGGAAACTGAGACACAGGGAAGTTTTATTTGCCCAAGTCAGTAGGTGATGTAGGTGGGATTAGAATTCAGATCTGGGCCAGGTGTGTTGGCTCATGCCTGTAGTCCCAGCACTTTGGGAAGCCAAGGCAGGAGGATCACTTGAGCTTAGGAGTTTGAGACCAGACTGGGCAACATGCTGAGACCCCATCTTTACAAAAAAATTTTTTTTAATTGCTAGGCCAGGTGCAGTGGCTCGTGCCTGTAATCCCAGCACTTTGGGAGGCCGAGGCGGGTGGATCACAAGGTCAGGAGTTCAAGACCAGCCTGGCCAAGATGGTGAAACCCCGTCTCTACTAAAAACATAAAAATTAGCCAGGCATGGTGGCGGGAGCCTGTAATCCCAGCTACTGGGGAGGCTGAGGCAGAGAATTGCTTGAACCTGGGAGGCAGAGGTTGCAGGGAGCCAAGATCGCACCACTGCTCTCCAGCCTGGGTGACAAGAGCGAGACTCCATCTCAAAAAAAAAAAAAAAAAAATTGCTGGGCATGGTGGCATGCGCCTGTAGTCCCAGCTACTTGGGAGGCTGAAGTGGGAGGATTGCTTGAGCTTGGGAGGTTGAGGAAGCAGTGAGCTATGACCACACCACTGCGTTCCAGCCAGCCTGGGCGCACAGCAATACACTCATATCTATTCTTTTTTTTTTTTTTGAGACAGAGTCTCACTCTGTCACCCAGGCTGGAGTGCAGTGATGCGATCTCAGTGCACTGCAACCTCTGCCTCCCAGGTTCAAGCGATTCTCCTGCCTCAGCCTCCTAAGTAGCTGAGATTACAGGCGTGCACCAGCATGCCCAGCTAATTTTTGTATTTTTAGTAGAGACGAGGTTTCGCCATGTTGGCCAGGCTGGTCTCGAACTCCTGACCTTAGGTGATCCACCCACCTTGGTGTGAGCCACCGTGCCTGGCCTGTTTATTTTATTTGTTTTCATAATTTTAATATACACAAATTGCTAAATTTGCTATTGGGTGGGACCAGTCTCCCATGGCACCCTACACAGACTCTGTATCTAGTTGATGTTTTAAAAAGAGCATTGAAGAAGCCAGAAGTGAGGTGCATGGTCTATCACCCCACTTGAGAGGTATGGCCTTAGGTCTAGAGACAAGAGTTCACTTATTTGCTGAAGTCCTTAGGGACTGAGAAGACTAGAGGCTTCTTTCTTGTAACTGGATACCTGAGGGTCGACAGTTTCTCCAAACTGAGCCCCAGACTCCAGAGTTAGCTGCCCATTCCCTCAGCCCAGCACCAAACCATGAAGTAGTGCAAAAGGCATTGAGTCAGAGGCCTGGATTGAAAATCCTGCTCTGTACACACGAGTGAGGTTTTCCCTAGCAAGGCACTTTAAGACATGGGCCTGTGTGTCTTCATCTGTAAAATGGGGCAAATAACCACCTGCTTCACGAGTTATTATGAGGTCCCACTGTAGTTATAGATGTCCACATGCTTTGGGGAAGGCCATATACATTGCAGGGAAAATGTCATATTCCCTAGGCATTTGCCCAGCCTCCTCCTGTCCCCTGCCCCTTGCTGATTTGCCAGGAGGACTCAAAATACATCAATACTTTGATTTAGAAAGTCCTCAACCCCAGCCCCAAGTCTTTCCTGCTTGTGATCTTCTGGGCTTGAGCTTCATGGTGATTCCAGGAGCGAGTTTCCCAAGTTGGAGGAAGGCAGCTGGGGAAGTGGCATTCCAGGCGGCATGTCAGCGAGTGAGTCAGGGCTGGGGCGGTCCTCCTCCTCCCTGGAGGTGGGAGAGGGCCTGCCTCACTGGCTCCTGGCTCAGGGCCCAGATGAGGTTGCTCTCATTTGCATACATCTGCATATATGTAAATTTAACCTGTGCACACTGGCAGGACTGGGAAAGACACTTGTGCAGGGGCAAACTAGTCAGTGTGGCTGGCTGCTTGCTGCAACATCTAACCCAGGATCTTGGTCCATGGTTCATTCCCACCATCAAATGCCTGAATGGGTGAACCAGGCACCTGGCTCCTCTGGTTGCCCAGGCCGGGAATTTCACAGTCATTTTTGCTTCTACCCTCTGTGGTACAGTTACCTAGCCCAGTAGGGTTTGTCTTTAAGCCACTCCTCATGCTTCCCTTCCTTTCCCTTGTCTTTGCCACCATCCCCTTGAACCTTCCCTTCTCACTTCATGCTTGACCTATTGCAACAGCCTCCTAACTGGGCTCTCTCTGCCACCTGACTCGTCCCTCCCCAACCCACCCTGGTAACCCAAGATACCCCTGGGAAGCCTCTCCACTCCCATCCTGGTCTTCTCCACTGCCCATGGGCCCCATTTGAAGCTCTTGCTTGGCGTTTGAGACCCTCCACAGTGTGGAGCCTCCTGACTCTCAGTCTCAGCTCTTTCCTCACTTTCTTGCCTTTCAGCCAAGTGGATGCGGGCCCTGCACACACCTTTTCTGTGCCTCAGTCTCCTCATTTGTAAAATGGGGATAAGAATAGGATTCTCAGCCAGGCGCGGTGGCTCACGCCTGTAATCCCAGCACTTTGGGAGGCCGAGGCGGGCGGATCACAAGGTCAGGAGATTGAGACCATCCTGGCTAACACGGTGAAACCCTGTCTCTGCTAAAAATAAAAAATAAAAAAATAGCCGCACGTGGTGGCGGACGCCTGTAGTCCCAGCTACTCAGGAGGCTGAGGCAGGAGAATGGCGGGCACCCAGGAGGCAGAGCTTGCAGTGAGTCGAGATTGCACCACTGCACTCCAGCCTGGGTGACAGAGCGAGACTTCGTCTCAAAAAAAAAAAAAAAAAAAAAAAAATAGGATTTTCATGGCTGGGCATGGTGGCTCACGCCTGTAATCCTAGCACTTTGGGAGGCCGAGGCAGGTGGATCACTTGAGATCAGGAGTTCGAGACCAGCCTGGCCAACATGGTGAAGCCCCGTCTCTACTAAAAATACAAAATTAGCCAGAAATCACTTGAACCTGGGGCAGAGGTTGCAGTGAGCTGAGATCATGCCACTGCACTCCAGCCTGGGCAACAGAGTGAGACTCCATCTCAAAAAACAAACAAACAAAAAACCCAACAACAATAACAACAAAGACAAGAGTAGGATTCTTAATTGAGCATAGGAGTTGGAGACCAGTCTGGGCAACATAGTGAGACTTTGTCTGTACAAAAATTTTAAAATTAGCCAGGCCTGTAGTCCCAGCTACTTGGGAGGATGAGGCAGGAGGATCACTTGAGCCCACGAAGTTGAAGCTACAGTGAGTCGTGTTCTTGCCACTGCACTCCAACTTCGGCAACAGAGTGAGACCCTACCTACAAAAAAAAAAAAAAAAAAAGGACTCTCTTTGCAGTACTGTATGAAGATTTCTAAGAAAATGCACGTGGCCAGGCACAATGGCTCACACCTGTAATCCCAGCACTTTGGGAGGCCGAGACGGGTGAATTACGAGGTCAAGAGATTGAGACCATCCTGGCCGACATGGTGAAACCCAATCTGTACTAAAAATACAAAAATTAGCTGGGCATGGTGGCAGGTGCCTGTAGTCCCAGCTACTTGGGAGGCTGAGGCAGGAGAATTGCTTGAACCCGGGAGGCAGAGGTTGCAGTGAGCCGAGACTGCGCCACAGCACTCCAGCCTGGCAACAGAGCAAGACCTCATCTAAAAAGCATAAAAAGAAAGAGAGAGAGAGAGAAAGAAAGAAAAAGAGAGAGAGAGAAAGAAAGAAAGAAAAAGAGAGAGAGAAAGAAAGAAAAAGAGAGACAGAAAGAAAGAAGAAAGAAAGAAAGAAAGGAAGGAAGAAAGAAAGAAAGAAAAAGGAAGAAAGAGAGCACGTAAAGTATGTCTAGTACACAAGCCTACAATATTAGCCAGTATTAATGTTATTACTTCTCTTACTGGCATTCTATGGAGGGCATTCCTCTCCTGGGGTCTCCTCCTCTTCTCAGCCATCTTCAGCCCTTCCTCTGCCTTTGCTGAGTGGTGCTTCTCCAGGTAAGACAACCCCATGGTAGTTAAGAGGGCTAAGCTGGCCTGGGTTCCAGTTCCAGCTTTAGGCAAGTTATTTGACCTTTCTGTGCCTCCGTTTCTGGTTTCCTCATCTATAAAATGAGGATACTAATGATAGAGTATGTCTTATATATTTTTTTTTGAGACGGAGTCTCACTCCGTTGCCCAGGCTGGAGTGCAGTGGCATGATCTCGGCTCACTGCAAGCTCCGCCTCCCGGGTTTACGCCATTCTCCTGCCTCAGCCTCCTGAGTAGCTGGGACTACAGGCACATGCCACCATGCCTGGCTAATTTTTGTATCTTTTTTTAGTAAAGATGGGGTTTCACCATGTTGGCCAGGCTGGTCTGGAACTCCTGACCTCGTGATCCACCCACCTCGGCCTCCCAAAGTGCTGGGATTACAGGCGTGAGCCATCGCTGCCAGCCAGAGTACGTCTTATATTCTTAAAGAGAGAGAATGTACCACATACAATTCTTGTGATGATTCAATAAAATGATCCATGTAAGGGCTTAGCAAAGTGCCTGGAGCACAGACAACACTTAAGTGTTTGCTGATATTATCAATTTTATTGTGTTACCCAAGGCACAAGGCCTCAGGTCGCCACTGCTCCCCTTCTACCCTAAAGGCCCTGGGACAGGCTCTGCTAGGTTCCTCAGAGGGGTCTCCAAGAATAGAGCCTTCATCTGGATCCTCTTGTCTACACACCCAGAGGTCTACTACCCTGCCCTCCCTCTCTTTCCTGTGGAAAGCACCAGAGGCAGCAGTGCCCCACTGGGTTGACTGGTGGTTGAGAGTGTGGGGCTGAGCTCCCCTTCCTCACTAGTTTTGGGACTCATGACAGAATTTGGGCTGCAAAGAGCTGTTTTTTTCCCAAGGTCCAGCCTGGACAGGTGAGAGTCAGCTCAGAGTCTGGGAGGGGTGTGCAGGGGAGGGGAGAGGCAAACTGACTCGAGAAGACGGAAAGTCTTCAGGGCTCAGTTCCCCAACCAGCTTGCACCGCCCTCACCCCACGAAGCTAGTACAAACCCTCCCCACTTCTCTGCCCATTTTCCTTCCCCCTTACCACGTCCTCCAGCCTTTTCCAGGCAGCAGCTAGTGAAGTTCCAGTGTGGGATCATTTTCCAAAGAGAATTAATGAGGGTGATTGACAGCCGAGGGTGGAAGCCAGGCTGGAGGAGGTGCGCGATGCACTACCCCCTCCGCAAACCGCTGAGAGTGGGTCCAGGACCCTCCTCTCGGCCAACCACTCCCGCCCCACCCCCGTAGCTGAGCAAGGTGAGGGGGAGGTTTAGGGGAGAGACGGCGGAGTGAGAGTGGGACTGAGTTACCTTTCACCTTACCTCTGCCTACCCTCCCCCCACACCAGGCCTGGGGACCCAAGAGCCCAACACAGGGGTACACAGAGGGAAAGCCTGAGTTTGAGGTTTTTTGTAGTTGTGATTATTTTTCTCACATTGAAGGGAAGGGGTGTGGGTACGTCTGTGCGCCCATGCAGCCACTCCACTCTCCTCCGCAAGGCAATATTTCCCTCGTTCTCCCAGGTCCAAACCAACAGAGGTAAGGCTGTCTCTTCCCAGGCTGAGCTGCCCTGATCAGGATTCAGAGACCAGACCTTTTGTTATGAAAGAAAAGCAGTCTGGACTTCCAAAGGGTCTGGTTCGGGTGGGGTCACTGGTCAAAAAGTTAAACCAATAACCCCACCCTTGTAGACCCTCCATCAACTCCAGGGGGTCCAGAGGGCAGGTGTGAGTGTGTGTGTGTGTGTGTGTGTGTTCGGGGGGTGGTTGTGTGTGTACGTGTGGTGGCCGTGTGCTGTGTTTGTTGTGTATGTGTGATGTGGCTGTGTGGTTGCCTATGGAGCGTATGCTGAGGCTACTGGGTTGCAGAAGTATACGTCTGCGCATCTGTGCATCTATGTGTTTATGGTGTTTGTGTTGTGTGTGTCTGTGTGTGTGTGCGCGCGCGCTCTGTGTTGTATTGTGTGCGCCCGTGCACGCATTGTCTTCGATGTTGCCGCTAGAGGAACCTTCCAACTCCCACTACTCCCACCTCTGGCTTTCACCCTGCACCCGGCGATGAAGACGTTGGCGAAACGCCTACTTTCCATGACTAGGTCTGGGAAGGTCTGAAGATCCCGGCGGAGCTGCCTTCGTTCGGGGCCGGGCAAATTCGTTGCAGCCGGGTTGGCCTCAGGGCCTCTCTCCGGCTCGCTGTGTTTCCCCGGGGCGCCCTGGCAGGCCAGCCGGCGGTCTGTCAGTCCAGCTCCTGGGGCGGGCGCCTCCTTTCGGTCCACCGGGTCCGGGGCTGGGACACCAAGGGAAAACTTCAGAGCTCCGGGCCACCGAGTCTGGAACTTACGCGTCCCCCAGCCCACGCGTCCCCAATCCCGGGGTATTTCCTGCTCCCGCACCCAGCGAAGTTCAGCGTCGCGTGGCTCCCCAGCGGCGCAGCCTGCCTCCAAGACACCCTCAAAACCGCCCCATTTTTTGTTAACCGTTTTTTTCTCTCTCTCTCTGTCTCTCTCTCTCTCCCTCTCTTCCTCCGTCCCCCTACCCCGTGTCCCAAGAATTGTTCCTAGTTTTGTTTTTAACATGTTTAGTGTGTGCATAAAACATCCCAGCTAATCTCAAATAGAAGACTTTTCCTGAGCAGGGCTGTAATTTGCAAGTAATGCAAAGAAGACTCCGGGAGAGCTTCGCCGATGGCGGAGCGGGAGACGGGCGTGGGGAGCCACTGCAGTGCTGGGATCGAAGTGGTGCTGACCCCAAGGCCTCTCCCCTCCTCCTCCCCCGGGAGCTTCTCCAGGGTTATTTGGAAAATGAGGCGGGAACTCCAATCCCTGAGAAAGCGCTCAGGCGAGTGCTGAGGTGAGCGCAAATGGAAGCGCACGGCCGGGCTGGCCGTGGGCTCAGTAACCAGTCGGCTGCCCGGCTTGCGCCAGCACTAAATGCTCGATCAGAAAGAGAAAAAGAGGCGCAATCATTCCAAATTTCAGGAAAAGTCAAATCGGAGAGGGAGACTCAGGTTTCTTCAGACTGCACCTTCTCCGGGCCTCGCTGAATGCGGGGGCTCTATCCACAGCGCGCGGGGCCGAGCTCAGGGAGGCTGGGGCGAAGATCTAATTCCTTCCCTCCAGCCGCCAAACTGAATTATTCAGTTTATTCAACCTGAGTTACTAAGAAAGAAAAGTCCTTCCAAATAAAACTTAAAACCCACTGCGAATGACAACCTATACTAAAAGTTCGTTTGGGGGCTGGTGGGTAGGATGGAGGAGAAAGGGCACGGATAATCCCGGAAGGGCCGCGGAGTGCGGAGGACTATGGTCGCTGTCGAATCTCTGTTCCCCTGGCAGATCCTCTGAGTGCTGGCTCGGGGTTACAGACCTCGGCGTCCGGCTGCAGGGGCAGACAGAGACCTCCGCTCCTGGGGCGTGCGGTAGGCACCCTATGGAGCCCAGAGACTGCCGAGAGCTCTGCGCACTCACCAAATGTTAGGAGTGCTCGTGATAGAGCGCCAGGGAAGGGGCTGGTTCGGAGGAAATTCTCGCTACCGGGAAGGTCGGAACTCTGGGTGATCAAACAAGGAATGCATACCACCGCCATGGGTGCTATGCTGCGCAAGGAATTATTACCGGAGCGGTTGCGTTGGCCTTTGCCCGGCGACCCAAGAAGAGTAAGCAAACTAGCATCCACCTAGCGTATCAGGTCCAATCCCTGCGCCTCGGCCCAATCCGTAGACCCCCGCGGCGCCGTATCCCCTCCCCCCAACTCTGGACCCCGCGGTCTGCCCCCACAGCATCACCAGGGTGCTGGAGTTTTCCGAGCGGGCCCCTTGCGCTAAGCGAGAGGATCTGTGAGGGAGAGTTGGGAGAGCCACTTCTGGCTTTTGTGACGACCCCGGGGCCTGAGGTATTGATAGTGACAGGAGAGAGTTCTCTTTTTTACTTCCTTCTTTCCATCCCTCCTCCTCCCCTCCACTTCTTCTTGGTTTTCTTACGGTTTTGGATTTTAGTTTTTGCAATTTGTCATAAAGCAAATGACAAAGGCTTGGAGTTCTTAGTCCAGCTCAGTTCTTTTATCCCTTCTGGGTAAACCAGTCTCAGAGAAGGCAAATGACTAATGCAAAATATCCCAACCAGCAACTTCATGGCTGAACTGGACCAGAACCCAAGCCTCAAGGGTCTCAAGCCAGCCCTCCCTCTTTAAAATTTTTTTGTAAAATATGGAATGCTTCATAAATTTGCATGTCATCCTGGTGCAAGGGCCATGCTAATCGTCTCTGTATTGGTTCAACTATTTTTCCTAAGCAAGCATCCTCTCTCCCCTCTGATCCAATACGAGATTACTGTGCTTCCCAGCCCACATCCTCACCATGTCCACCTTTCCTGGTTGGTGAGATGAGACTCCTATTGGAGAGGATCCCTCCCTGGGGAGCCTGCTTCTGAGGAGACCCCAGGTTATCCCAAGCAGGTGCCCCACCCCCACACGCTCTGGAATATGACAGAAGAGAGCCTTGAAGAAACAGGTGATGATGGAAGGAGATGTTTCCTCATGTGTAAAATGGGGATAATAGTGCCTGGGGTTTGAGCGTGTGTGTGTCTGTCTCTCTCTCTCTCTCTCTCTGTGTGTGTGTGTGTGTGTGTGTGTGTGTGTGTGTGTGTAGATGCACAGGACTTGGTTGTTATGAGTGCTTGATAAATTCTAAAGGGCTGCAGAGTATGTCCTGCTGCTGCATAGGGGTGAAGATCCTCTGAGTTCAGAGAAGCCCTGAGAGCTTAGAACTTAAGACAAGTATGCACTGGGGATCTCCTGGCTTTGGAGGATGCCCAAAGCCAAATGTGGCAGAAGCCTGCCAGAAAACCCATGCCTGCCCTTCTTTCCTAGGTCTGACAAGAAAGGATTCTGTGCACATGGTTCTAAGAGGGAATGTCTTTCCACTTACCCTGTCAATTCCAGCTCAAAAGCACTTCCTTTGGGAAACCCTCCCTCACAGCCAACCCCACCCAAAAAACATTCTCTTCCTTTGATGCACACCTTTGATGCCATCCCTGGAAACTCTCCTCAGCACTGCTGTAAGGCTGCCTCCATCCCTGTAGAGGAAAATGGTGATGGTCGAATGAAAGGTTTAGAAGGATATATATCCTCACAGGTTCGCAGCTCCAGCTCTAAGGAGGTGGTGGCATGGCTAGAATTACGGAAGAAAGGGAGAAAGGTAGTCCCACATAGAATAAGCATTTATCTACTGAGCAAACCCTCCACACCCTGTTGGACAAAAGGGGAGTGGGTTCTCCAGCTGCCCAGAGGAGGAAGATCCCCTGCAAGAGCCCCTTCTTCCTGGCTCCAAGGCTTCGAGATGAAGAGCTCCAAGCCAGGTGCTAGAGTCTCTCCTTGGAAAAACTCACCTCTATCTATTCCACTGGGGAGTCTAGTTTGAAATAGATTTGCTCTTCCTCCTTGCAGGACACCTGACTGAGCTTCAACCACTCCTGCATACCCATTTGATTGATTTTGTCTCTCTAAGGAGGCCTGGGCTCAGCCATTCCCCAGCCAGTGTTTTCTCCTATTCTTCCAGGCTGCTGCCTCCTCCTCCTCCTCATCCTCCTCCTTCTGATCCTCCTGCTTCTTTTTTCAACATAGAGTCTCACTCTGTCAGTCAGGCTGGAGTGAAGTGGCACGATCTCGACTCACTGCTGCCTTGACCTCCAGAGCTCAAGTGATCCTCCTGCCTCAGTCTCCTGAGTAGCTGGGACTACAGGCATATACCACCATGACCAGCTAATTTTTGTACTTTTTGTAGAGTTGAGTCTCCCTATGTTGCCCAGGCTGATCTCGAACTCCTGAGCTCAACCGATCTGCCTGCCTGGGCCTCCCCAAATGCTGGGATTACCGGCCTGAGCCGCCTTGCCTGATCTCTCTTTTTCTTATCACCATCCTCTTCCATCTCCCAATTCTACGAGGGCTACCTTCACTCTGAACGCTAACAATGAAAGCATGTGTGTGTGTACAAACATGAATTTGCCTGCCAAGTTGCATAAAGTGGGAACAGGTGTTTGGGTATGCTGGGGAATTTGTGAAGACTGGCAGTTTAGGGATGGAACGGTCTCTCCCCTAACATAAGGCATCTTAGATGTGTATTTCTCATAGGGTAGGAACACAAGTATACATTTTATGTGCTTGGATCTTCTGTATTTTCGAGTATGTACACCAGTGATTTGACTTGTATACTCATGAATCTATGTAAGAGACAAGTACTAGATAGAGTTTTTATTTATGGATAGTGCTAATTCATCTTTAGGTATGTAGATGTATACACATCACAGCCTAAACTGTTTGCAGATTTATAAATGAACCTCTCTTTTTATAGAGGAATGCCAGTGTGAACATCAGTGTAGGCACCTCCATGTTGGTATATGTGAGTATATATGTTGCATTTGAATGGAGTCCCTGTGTAGTTGTGTACACGTGTCAATAAATGCTTGTATACGTGGACACGTGTCCATCGAGGCCATGGATACTAATGTTTAGAAGCAAGTCCTGAACACAGCCTGGAAAATGCGCCAGGGAGACTGGCCTGCAGTATTTCCTGTGCCTGCCCAGGAGCCATCCAACTGGACTCATCTCCCACTCCCAGATTTCGTCCGGGTTCAAGCAACACTTCAGCACCCTGCGGCGCCAGGAAAGGCGGGGCACCGCACAGGCTAACGCCTAGAGGGCGGATCCCTTCTTCAGCTTCAGGGGCCTGCAAGGAGCTGCGGTGTCGCAACCAAACCCGGGCCCCTGCCGGAAGCGGAAGCCAGCACGCAGGGCGGTGGGGTGCAGCGGCGGCGGTCTCGGCGTGCCAGGCCCAGGGCGCCCCGCGGGGGCGTGCGCGCCACACGCGTGCGGGGCAGGCTGGGCGCCGGGCGGCACCCTCCCAGCCCCGGCGTCTATTTACCAACAAACTGCCGGCGCTCAGCAGCAGCGCATTCCGACGCGCTGACTAAGCGGCTGGCGCTGGCGGTCTGCACTTGACTCCCCTGCAGGTCCACGGCGGCTGGACCAGAATCGACGTGCAGACCCCCGAAATCGGGAGTCTGCAAATGCAGATCCCTGCGTCTCCGCAGCCCCAGGGCCTCTGCCCACCACTCAGCTCCCTGTCCCTTGGGCATCCAGGCTCGCCACCTCTCTAGAATTTCTGCCATTATAACCGAGGTTCCTGGACTGCACCAATCGCTCTGCAACCCCAGCACCTCTCGGAGGAGACCCCGAGATAGACCGGCCTGGAGCGTGCGCACCGTCCCCCTCCCATTTCCCACTTCTCTACAACGGGCTGTCCCGAGGGGCGGGGCCCGGCTACAAGTCTCCGTGAGGTCACCGCGGGCGGTAGCCAATCCGGGACATCTAAGAGGGCGGGGCCCCCGTCGGGTCCCGAGAACCGAACCCTATGGAGAGGAGGGGGCCCCCATGGATTTGGGGGGAGGGGAAAGTCATGGGGGGCACCCCCCCGGAACCCCTTTCCCAGGCGCGCGTTCTCCTCTGAAAGAGGCTCAGAGAGACACTTTCTCCGGGATCTTAAGTGTGGGGGCTGCTGGCTGGGGGGCCCGTCCGGCCCAACGCCGGAGGCTTGGAAAAGAGGGTTGGCAGCGGCAGCGGACTACTTGCCGGGTCATGGCCCTTCTGCCCGGGCCCTGGCCACAATGACCTCTTTGCCCTGCCCCCTCCCCGGCCGGGACGCCTCCAAAGCTGTCTTCCCAGACCTCGCCCCCGTCCCGTCGGTAGCGGCTGCCTACCCGCTTGGCCTGTCCCCTACAACCGCAGCCTCCCCCAATTTGTCCTACTCCAGGCCGTATGGCCACCTCCTGTCTTACCCCTACACCGAGCCAGCGAACCCCGGAGACTCCTACCTGACCTGCCAGCAACCCGCGGCGCTCTCTCAGCCTCTCTGCGGACCCGCAGAGCACCCTCAGGAACTCGAGACAGGTAAGTTGGGCCGTGGCGGCTCTTCCCACCTCTGGGGTTCGGCTCCTGTGCGCCCCTAAACTTCTCCCTCGCCTGGTTGGACGCAGCTAGCGGGATTCAAACCTTCCTTGGATTCCCTGGGATGTGGGGGTGGGGGGAGGGCGAAGGGATGGGGCGGGAGACAGGGGGGAGGGGCGGGGGAGAGTTGCTCTAGGTCTCCTTTCAAAACCGACCTGGTTTCGATTTGCAGTTGTTTAAAGACAGGCGAGCGGGCTCCCCCCCACCCCCCACCTGGAGCAGCGGGGCTGTGTGTACCTACTAGTAACGGAAAACTGAAGCAATCCAGATGTGGGGATGGGGACCTAGCCTCTTCTTCAGAATCCCCCCGCCCCCATCCTGTACTCCCTTCCTGCCCCATGTCGCCCCTTTCTGCGTTAGTCTTGTCTCAGAAAGCAGTGATCAAGCCAAACACTGAAAAACAAATCAAGTCCTGGTAGGAGGGCTGTAGACATCGAGGCTTATTCTGGGGTCTGTACTCTCCCTTCCCCGGCCTTACCCGCTCTCCTCAGACCAGGCCTGACCTTGACTGGAAGCTGGCCTGGCAGAATCTGGAAGTAGGACCCCTCCATCCATTGTTCTGAGAAGGTAGCCAAAGGCTGGTCAGAAAGTCGCTCATCTCTCCCTGACTACCTCAGCCTTCCAGCCAAAGGAGCAGGCCATCGCTGTCATCTCCACTCCTTGGCTTTGGGATAGGTTAGGCCACAGTTCCTGTTGCCTGGAGCAACTCTGAGCTCCTGAGAAAGTGCTCACTGGAAGGCCTCAATGAGGCGGAGAACCTGGCCCGTCTTTGGGATCCTGGGCCTTGCAGCTGAGCTGACATACAATGTGGGTATGGCATTGCCCACAATCCCATCCGCACTGGCTCCAGCTTAGCCTCCAGGTCCCTGGACTCTTTGCCTCCATCTAATTGCTCACCCCCTCCTCCTGCAATTGTCTTTGGCAGTCTCTTCCAAGGAGGCACATCCACTGGGTGACTTCACTGGGGTCAGCTCAGGACCAAGACATCTTCCTCCCTTCTCCTGTGACTCTGACGTGCTCACAAACCATCAGAGCCAGAAGTGACCCTAGGATTTAGAAGCTCAACTTCTTTGACGTATAGATGGGCAAAGCATGTGGCCAGGAGCATCGATTTTAGGGAGCTTCCTCCAACCCCCCAAAATTAACTGCCTTCTGTGACAGAACTGTGGCTGTCTCTCCTGGGCTGCGGGGTGTGGTTGGAGTGGGCGCAGTTGCAGGGAGGAGTAGTTCTAGTTTTTCAAATGAATCCCTTTGATTGTCCTTTAGTGTATGCTAATAGGGTATGTTTGTGTGTGTTATGTGTTTGGGGACTGGGGTGGGAATACCATGACCTTGTCCTCAGGAGAATTGCTGGCAGTAGGTTTGGTGTTGTCAGTCGTGTCTGAGATCTAAGGACAACAGAGTGGAGAGTTCATTTTCTTTAAGGACTTTCCCCCATCCAACGAAAAACCACACACACCTAGATTTCCTTAGAATACATTTCTAGCATTTCTCTACTGGAACTGGTGGGTTTGGGCGCTCTAGAGTGGAGGGCATGTGATCGAGAGCTTGGGGTCCTCCTTTTACTTCCACTCTATGTCCACTCCTGCCTTGGGAAAAGGTTTGGCTCCAAGTGAGCGGTGCCACCACCCCGTTGAGCCGTCGGGAGCAGCGGGCCTGGAGGGAGGCCCTGGGGCTCCATGATCGCGACCCGGGCAGATCCAGTCGTGACTTGCTGGAACTGGGGTAGGGAAAGGCAGCTGTCCGGGAAGGAACTTGGAGGGGGTCTGCTGGGAGAGTTGAGGCGCGGAGGGCTATGTGAATTCAGCAACCGGGTCGGCCTCAGAGACTCTGTGTCCCCGCTCGAATTGCGCAGTCCACGCAGCCAGAGAGGCGCGGGTGGGCTCTGGGCTGCCAGCCCAGAGCTGCCAGCAGTGGGGTTGAGGCAGGGGAGGCAGGACAGGCGCGGGCGGGAGCGGAAACCCAACGGTTTTTCTGGGAATTGGTTGAGGCAGGGTCGAGGAGGGAGGATCTCAGAAGCCCGCAGCGCCCGAGGCCACGGGTGAGGGATGCGGGGGAGGTGACGGCAGCTGGTGACCGCGGCTGGCCGAGGGCGGGTACACTGACGTGTGGAGGGTGAGCCCGACTAGGGGAAGAAGGTGGGGGTACGCGGGCGAACACAAGCCGCTCTCTCTCGGCTCAGGTCAGCTGGACAGTCCCGCGGGGAATGCGGCAAACGCTGCCCTAAGTCCCCGGGCATTGCGGCTGCTCCATCCGCCCTACACCCCTCATCGCCTGGGACCTCTCCAGCGTCCCCGTAGAGCTGCGCAGGTTAGGGTGGCTGGCTCGGAAGAACAGAAACCCCTCGGCCCAACCCTCCCCTGTCCCTCAGCATTCTAGGGCTGGGCTATCCGGCGGCCGAGATTCCTGGAGAGCTAGGCGGGCCAGAGCTGACCAGATCCCCCGCGGCAGCCCCGCAGCGCGATCCAGGAGTGGCCCCGCCGGGCTGCGCCGCGCGCTCTTGGAACCCGGGTCACCTTCCCTGCCGCCAGAACCGCTCTGTGCGCGCTGCCCAACGAAGGAAGGGGCTGCCCCACTCAGACCCGGCTTCTGGGGGTCCCTGGAAACCCAGCCGGCCACGGTGTGGCGGGGGAGAGATGGTCACTTTTCCTGCAGGGTGCGCCTGAGCAGAGGGGCAGCCCGTTACAGTAGGCGAGGCCAGGGCAAACCCGGGGTCACTATCAGCGCTGGGAGACTGGGATTCAAGGTCTTCTCAGCCGGGCCTCTCACCCGCCCCGCTGGCCGCAGCCGGAGGCTGCCACGCGGACACCATCTCAAGCCTCTGAGCATTGCTCTTGAGTTCCCTCCGCCTGCAATGTCCTTCCTCTGTCATCTCTAGGCCTCGGCTCAGCCCTGGACCTAGCCTTTCTGCCCCGCCCTACCCCAAGCTGGCGCCACCGCCCGGGGCTGAACTCCGACCTCCCACCGCAGGCGCCGCCGTACCCTGGCTGTGGCCCTCGGCGCTTTCTTCCTAGGGTCACAGGACCCATACGAGTGCGAGCTCCCTGGGAGCAGAACTGCGCCTTGTATCACCTGGCGCGGTGAACGCGGGGGTTGAAACGCTCCACGCGGAAGGTAGAGGGCAGGGGCCAAGGGGGCGATCTTGGTGGCTGCGCTTTTTGCTATTTGCCGCCGACGGCATGCAGACGAGATGCTAATAAGCCTATGAAACTGTCCGTCCTACCCCCTCGCTCCCTCCTCGCCTCCTGCACCGTGTTGTGCTGCCCACCAGACTCGGAGAAGCCGCGGCTGTCCCCGGAACCCTCCGAGCGGCGCCTTCAGGCCCCGGCCAAAAAGCTCCGCAAGCCGAGGACCATCTACTCCAGCCTGCAGCTGCAGCACCTAAACCAGCGTTTCCAGCACACGCAGTACCTGGCGCTGCCCGAGAGGGCCCAGCTGGCAGCGCAGCTCGGCCTCACCCAGACCCAGGTGGGGCCAGTGTCATCCTTCCCCAGCTCTCACCTTCCCTGGTTCTCTGGGAACTCATCCCCCAGCCCCAGCTGTGAATGACTGACGGTTTGGTGCTGTGGCCCTGTTGTCACAGTTCTCCAGGGAATGTTCATAGCTGGCTCTTAGTAAGCCTTGGGGAGAATGTGTTGAAAGGTGTGCATGTATGTGCGGGTGGGTGGAGTGGGTCAGGAAGAGGAGGGTAGGTCAGACAGGGAGACATGGATTCTAGCTCAGAGGCAGGAACTCAGGAGGCTTCTGGGGCTGTGGGGGACTGGAGCAAATGTTCCCAGCCTAGGGAACTGCGGGTCTCCCAGGACTGCACCTACACCTGGATCCCTTTCCCTTCCTCGAAACTTTTCACACATATCTTCCTCCTGATCTTTCATTCTTTCCCCTTTTCTTCCCGAAGGTAAAGATCTGGTTTCAGAACAAACGCTCCAAGTATAAGAAGCTCCTGAAGCAGAATTCTGGGGGGCAGGAAGGGGATTTCCCTGGGACGACCTTCTCTGTGTCTCCCTGCTCCCCACCCCTCCCCTCCCTCTGGGATCTACCCAAGGCAGAGACCCTGCCCACCAGTGGCTATGGCAACAGCTTTGGAGCCTGGTATCAGCATCACTCCTCAGATGTCCTGGCTTCGCCTCAGATGATGTGAATCTGGGGAAGGTCAGGTCAGGCCCACAGCCTTCCTGCAAAGCCCAGGACCCAGGCAGTCCACCTGCACCCCTTCTGGGCTGGGAGGAAACCAGCTCCAGATAGGTTTTCTCTGGAGGACAAGCAGTTAGAGGAGAAAAAGGAATGGAGCAGAGCCTGTACTCCTAACCCTAACAGCTAAATCAAGGACCTCAGCCTTATGTAATCATTGTCCCCACCACTACCATGGACTGGACACCTTCCCACCAGCTGGACAAAGACTCTGGAGAGAGAGCCATTGGCTGGAGTTGAGACTGTCCCCAGAACCCTTGGTCTTGCCGCTCCTCCACTCCTTCTTCCCTCTCTCCCTTTCTCCTCCCCCTGCTTTCTTGAGAACGACTGAATCGCCACTACAGCCTGGGTGCAAAACCAGCAAGAAACATTGAGTATTTCTTTTTCTTTGTGTGCCTTTGGCCTTGCCCAACCCATTAGTGAGCAAAAGCAGAAGTGGACCACCATCAGCTCCCAGCCACCCAGCGATTTTTCCCTGGAGGTCAGCCCGTTACCCCCATAACTGATTTACCTACTTACCATACTGGGAGGTAGAAGAGATGCAGAGAAATGTGGAATTTGTGGACCTATGGGTAATTTATGCTTTCCTCCTAAAAAAAAAAAAAAAAAGCCCTCTTTCCCACCCCCTCCCCATCTCCCCTTTTTGAATAGATAATGGATCCAATTATCTGTATAATTCAATAGGTATTTATTGAGAGGCTCCCTTCTATTCCCCATCCCTAATCCCTAACGAACCCACAGGCACACACTTTTGGAAGCCTGGTAAAG
Source organism: Hylobates moloch (assembly GCF_009828535.3). Classification (NCBI taxonomy): domain Eukaryota; kingdom Metazoa; phylum Chordata; class Mammalia; order Primates; family Hylobatidae; genus Hylobates; species Hylobates moloch. The sequence continues at coordinate 19,439,356 of NW_026652285.1, read as the reverse complement.
TAACACTTGGGGGGAAATGGGGACAAACTGGCTCTCTGGATTAGTGTGGATATAGACATCCCCAAATAGGTGGGTAGGCCCATTGATTCAGCTCCTTGCAGCTGTCTCTGTTCAAAGGAACTGTGCAGATTTAGAACCAATTGGAGCTTGAGCTTCATACCACCAGCTTCCAGAGATTAAAGTTTGTACAAAACTTTGCATTCTGGCGGTGAGATGTGTTTGTTTCCTGACTTCTTATGGGTAGGGGCTGGTCATGCATCTCGTCTGGCCCATCTGACTCTTCTACCATGGAATTACAGGTATCAGAGGCACTGGATTCTAGATTTGTCTTGGCCACTAACTAGCTCTGTGATTCTGGCTCTGGAATGTTCTAACAACGTCCACAGTTTCATATGCTCCCTTGTGAACCCAGGAGATGCTCACGCAGGGTCTGAGTGCTCCTCCCCAGGAGATGCTCTCCTGGCCCAGTTCTGGAGGGAGCCAGGCACCTTACCAGCCCCTAGGACCCACCTTTAGCCCAGGAAGAGGCCCTGTTCACCTTGAGAGAGGGCACACCCAGGGATCCGGTCCAGTCCTACCTGGAGAAGTGTGCTGCTTGGGGGCAGGGTGGCCTCAGCTCACCTTGGGGAAGGAGGAGGGGCAGGTCTGAGAAGGAAAACACCAAAAACAACTGGAATTCTCTTCTGTCCAACAAACATTTGGAGACCCTGTGCTCTGCTAAATCCTAGGAATACCATGGTGACCAAAGCAAACAAATGACCAGACATTGGTGTGGTGAGTTCCAGGCAAAGGAAAACACAGATGGCGGCATGGGTATTGTCAAGGGCCTCCAATCCAGCCTGGGCCAGAGGGGTCAGTGCTGGGCGAGAAGGGCAGGCGGCCTGGGGAGCAGCAGGACCTGACAGACTCCTGGCCACCACACCCCACCCACCCCCGCTCCCACCAGGATCAGCAGGATAAGGAACGCCTTGGGAGAGGAGCTGAGGACAAGGGTGGCAGAATAATTCAGGGAATCCAGCCCAGCATGGCCTGAGGGGCTGGGGGAGGGGCCTCCAAATCCAGGCAAAAAGCTTCCAAGTTGAGCTTCCCTCTGACTGCCTAGACCTGTTTCCAGACACTGCAAACTCGGTGCCTGTCCCAGTCTGAAAAGCCCACTCAGACACTTCCAGCCAACCTCTGCGGGCCAGAGAGAAGCCCAAATTGGAGTCATGTGTAGGGCAGAGAGGTATGAAATCCCTCAGCTCCTGACGCCTACAGTCAGTTCCTCCTCAGCCCCTGTTCCTTACCCTGTGCTGGGTCAGTGACCACCCCTATTCCACAAAACACTCCCAGAGGATTCTCTTGGGGATGGCACATGGCATGGGTAGACCAAAGCCGAGATCCAGGAGTGGTGAGGAATGGGAGTGCCAGGAGTATAAATATCTTCCTCTTCCTCCAATGCCTTCCCCTGCTCCAAGCCCCAGGCTCCACTGGCTCTCTGTCACCCCAGCCCCAGTTCTCTCCTCTTGGTCTCCTCTGAGGCCACAGGCCCTCCAGGCAGCTGTTCCCGCCCACTGCAGGTTGCACACTCCTCTTTCCACAGACCCAAGATAAGATCTACCGCCCCATCTAGGAAAGCCTCCAAAGGCGAGATTAATTGGACAGCCCAACACAAGTCACATTGTTAAAACAACAGCCCAGGTTGTAAAGTTAAGTAGCACAAGGAGTGTAATTACTCTCCGCTTAGAGGCCCTGAGCTGACAGCGTCCACCTCCCCCCCTCCGCCCCCCTCCTTCTATCCATCCTTTTCAGGGGAAATGGGAACCTCTTTTCCATTTGGGAGCTGGTCCAGTTTCCCTGAGCTCCTGGGTGGTGATGGGCCTGGAGCTCCCGGTGGAGGAGGTGCCCCATTCCCTTCCCTCAGGCCATCAGGGTTGTAGAAGGAGAACCCCATGGTTCCTTTCCCTGAGGAAGCCCCACTGGGAAAATTGGGTCAGTAAGGGAGGGGGACCAAGACTGGGTGGTGAAGAACAGGGTCTTTAAGCTACAAAGAGTCCCGGCTCTGTCACCTTCTAGCAGTGTGACTTTTGGTGAGTTACTTAACCTCTCTCTGAGCCTTGCTTTTTCCCATCCCCCACCCCCACCCAAGATGAGAATACTAATACGACTTGCTTTGCAGAGTGATTGTGATGACAAAATGAGATAGTGCTTGTAACATGCTTGACATGGTGCCTGGAACATAGTAAGCACTTAATAAATGGCATTTACAACTGCTGTTATTATGGGGGAAGAAGGGGAGGGGTTACAGCAAGGGAGAATTCTTACTGCCATCCATTCACCTTCTGCCCCTGGGAGAACTGCCTCCTAAGGGGGTGGAGGAGGAATGCGGCTGGAGAATTCAAAACATCGCTGGTCACCACCATCCGAGAGCTGGATACAGGCAAGGTCCCAAATGCAGAAGACGCAGCACAGTGCATCTGAAGTCAGCTGAAACTGGAAGATGGGAAAGTGTGTTCAGAGAACGTCCAGGGCACTACAAGGGTCTCAGCTACAGGAAAACTGACTCGGGCTTCCCCACCTTTCTGGGTCACTCACCTTTCCTCTCCCCATATACTATTTTAAGTCATGCCTCCATGTTTTCCCCCAACAAAATGAGATTTAATTAATTCAATTAAAGCAATTTTGGGAGCAGCTCCTGAAGGCTTTCAATGTGAGATAATTACAAGTAATTTGCTGCTGTGAAGAGGAAAAGGGCACATGGGGTCTGAGGGGAAGGGAGGTAGCCCCCTCCTCACCAAATACACACAGATCTTGAGGGATTCCACACTGCAATCTTAACTGCCCTCCCATTGGCCAAATTACTTGCAGGTGGGAAGAGGGAGAATGTGGTGGTGATGGTTGAGGGGGAAGACACCCAGTGACAGGACGCCCCTCCTCCACCCCCAAATCTGAGGTGGGGGTGGGGAGCTGGTTGTTCCCCGACAAAATGTCTGCAACGCCATAGCAGCTGATTACTCAGCTCCAAACCTCATTTGAGTTTGGATGCCTGGACTTGCCACTGGGATTGTATCCAGAGAGTCAATGGAATGTTATCCCAGTAGCTGAGGCCTGTGTAGATGGGGGCCTTGGAGATCAAGGACCTCCCCAGAATTTATAAGGGATGTGGGTAGAGAAAGGAAAAGTCTGAGAAGGTGGACAGTGATTTCCTGCTTCCACCAAGGAGCTGACAGGACACTCATTTCTCTCCTCCCCTGCTCGAAGTCTGTCTAGTTTCTGCCTGGTGTCTAATCTCAATTCCTCCCATTATAGTGATGGCAAAGCTCCTCTCAGTTGAATGCACAGAGGCTTCTTCCTTCCAAAAGGCATCCTACAGGTGTTTCCCATCCCCTCTGCCCCTGGGATAACTCTTTCCTTCCCAGGCCTCGCTTGGCCAGGAGGAGGCAGGAGGGGGACGTGATGGAGCTGAGAGGTAGACGCTGGGAGGCAGGGGGTTAAAACGAGGTGTGGGGATGGGCTTCAGGCCTCTGCAAAGACCCTCTCAAGCCCGCCCATGAAGGAGCTGGCTTTCAAGATCCTAGGGTTCCTCTTGTCCTGGGAGCCCCATTCCAGGAGGTGAGTAATGTTTTAACAATGATGGTTGAAAAGAAAAGGTCAGCCGGGTGCGGTGGCTCACGCCTGTAATCCCAGCACTTTGGGAGGCTGAGGCGGACGGATCACCTGAGGTCAGGAGTTCGAGACCAGCTTGACCAATATGGTGAAACCCTGTCTCTACTAAAAATACAAAAATTCGCCAGGCGTGGTGGCAGGCGCCTGTAGTCCCAGCTACTGGGGAGGCTGAGACAGGAGAATTGCTTGAATCCGGGAGGCGGAGGTTGCAGTGAGCCAAGATTGCACCACTGCACTCCAGCCTGGGCGATAGAGCAAGACTGCGTCTCAAAAAAAAAAAAAAGAAAAGGTCACCGACCCCAAAGTGTTTCTCTTTCATATCTCCCCCTCTCATTTCAAGGTGGGGTAAAGAGGAAGAGTTCCCTCAGATCTCGTTTCTCCTCACCTCGCCCCGCCCCCACTTCGTGCCCCTGCCCCTTCTCTGAGCAACATGGCTGTTGGACCTGGGGAGCCGGGAGAAATTCTATCAGTGAGTCCTTGGGTGACTGCTGTCTCTCCTTCCAAGACGAAAACACTTTGAGAGAGACAAGCGGCCTCCTCACCATGCCTCTGCTTCCCCATTTCCTGGCCTGTGCAGATTGCTTAAAAAGGGGGAATAGGGCCGGATGCGGTGGCTCATGCCTGTAATCCCAGCACTTCGGGAGGCGGAGGTGGGCGGATCATGAGGTCAAGAGCTGGAGACCATCCTGGTCAACATGGTGAAACCCCGTCTTTACAAAAATACAAAAATTAGCCAGGCATGGTGGCGGGCACCTGTAGTCCCAGCTACTCGGGAGACTAAGGCAGGAGAATCACTTGAACCTGGAAGGCAGAGGTTACAGTGAGCCGAGATTGTGCCACTGCACTCCAGCCTGGTGACAGAGCCAGACTCCGTCTCAAAAAAAAAAACAAAAAAAACAAAAAAAAAAAACAAACTGGTGGTGGGGGTGGAAATAAAAGGCCCTTCTACTCCTAACCTCAGAATACAAAGGCCCCAGAGAAATGCTTGGAGACAAGCAGGCCCAGGGAGCTAGGCACACAGACACCGCATGTGCACATGTGAACCCACAGAAGATACGCACACAGGCAGGCGGACATACACAATGGGGCGCAGGCAGTGGGCAGAGCCACACGTAGACACATGTGTACATGAAGCATTCCCATGGTTGTACATGGACATACACAGAGAGATGCCCTCGCAGCTTATATACTCACAGAAGCACAGCACAGTGATGCATCAAAAGGGAGATGCCTGGCAACTTGACCGTAGGCAGAAACAGACATGCATGCCCAGAAATATACAGACTAGCTTCCTTGTGTGCAAGCACATGTGTGTAGGCGGGGGGCAGTCTCTTTTTCTCTGTCTCTTTCTTCTCCTGCCCCCTTCCCTTTCTCTCTCCCTTTCCCAGCTCTCCATCTATTTTCTGGGAACATTTCTCTGGTGAGTGGTTGAGGAGAGCGGCTGAACAGCCACAGAAACCCGATAATTTTATTCTGACTTGATTGTTTGTGTTCCCTGAAGCTTTGCCTACTTCTTTTCCTAAGCTCTAGCAAGAAGAGCTTCTGTCCCCAGCCCTTCCTGGTACAACTCCTGGCTCCCAGACATGTCCTTGGAGTCCAGCTCCTGCCACAGGAACTCAGAGGCTATTTAAGGGGGCTTAAGTGGACTTTCCTTCAGAAGTCTTCACTGATCCCTCTGCCCCTCTTCCCGACATTGACTCCAATCCAGGGAAGCAGGAGGGGGCTTGGGATCACAGAGTGGTGAGGCAGGCACAGCTCTGCGAATCAAAGATCTGTATCTGATACTACTTGCTGTGTGACCTTGGGCAAGTTACATACCCTCTCTGAAACTCAGATAATTTCTCTTGCTAAGTTCTGGGTGCAGGGACCACAGTGGGCTAATGTGCGTCTACCACCACTTTCCACTCTAGTCTGGGGCTTTGTAAGGCAGACCCTGTCTCTACCATCAGACTAAGCTCCCCTGTGCCTCAGATGGGATGCATCCTACAGCTGGCTCTTCCCAGCCCCCCAGTTGGATGATGCTGAGGTACTCAGCCCCACTGGCACCCTAGAGGGCATGTCTGGCCAGCTCAGGAAGGGGAAAGGAGTCAGTCCCGAGCTTCCTCCAAACATCAAGCTTTCTGATTCAGTGTCTCACAGTGCCAGGCCTTCAGCCTCTCTGGCCCAAAAATGGAGAGATGACTTCATTTCCAGGGGAGGGTGCCACTATCTGTGGAGGGCACGTGGAAGAGATTCCTCTCAGCTCTGTATGAACCATTCCTTTCAGAGTTTAGTTGCTTGGGGTTAAGCCTAAGGAAGATCATTTTGCCGCCGCATGAGACTTCACTCAGGTCTGTGGCCCCCACTCTCTCACCCTCCCCACCTCCAGCTGATGTAACATAGAGGTCACATCATGAGGTTGGAGCACTCATCTGGATTATCCCACTTCCATCAGACATTCCCTGGGCATCTCCTCCACCTACAAGCCCACCCCGTGATTATCTTCTCTGTCCTGGTTTGCACCTTAACCTGACCCATTAAGACTTGTACTCCTTCTCCAGACTGGGAGTTGCCAGAGAGCGCTGCATGGGCCTCCCCTCTCGGACTGGGGACTCCTGGGCGCCCTGGCTTCTCCCTCTGCCTGCTTACCCCTCCCTCAACCCTGATGCTCCCACTCTCTTTGGGGTGGAGAGGCTCAGCACATGGGGTTGGGTAGAGGCCTAAGAGGGGATGGGACCACATGGCACTTGCCAGGCCACGCCCTTCCCACTGCCCGCCTTGCCTGCCAGAGAGCCATGAGACCACTCCTATCAGGCTGGACCCAGGAGCTGCTTTCTCTGTCTCTGCAAGCTGGGGCCTGCTGCAAACTCCTCCTCCCAGCCCTGGAGCCGCCGGGAATTCTTTGCTCCAACAGATCCTGGGGGAAACCAGACTGCAGGAGGCTCCTGACATGCCTGTGCCCAGCTCCTGTCACATTCCCCAAGCCCAGGGGGATCAAGTGGATCCACCAATGCAGGCTTCTTCCACCCCTTGTGACCCAGGTCTTTGCCTTACCTCCTCAAATCCTCCTACCTGCCTTTCTAAACCTTGAATTCTGTCTTGGGACTCATCTCTGACTTTGGATCCCTCCCACTCCCAGCCCCTTGGCAGCCCTATCCAAGCAATAATTGTTATCCCCCTAGCTCCCTTGGAATAAGATTTACCTCCTCCTCCATAGAGCCTTTATATGGTCTTCATGGATTTGCACTCTGAGATGCAGGCACTCAGTCGAGAGGCCTTGGGCAAGTCACTTCACATCTCTGGGTCTTTATTTCTTCACCTATGCAGTAGGGCCAATGATCAAATGATACCTCCAAAGGTCATGGAGACAACAAGAGTGCACCCCTAGTATGTTGTGAAGAATACCAGGTATGCTAGGAGATATGGTAGCTTATTCCTTCACCCTGGCTAGACCAATTTGTTGCTAGAAGTGTCTCTCTTTCCATCCCCCTAACTTCTTCTCTGACCCACCAGTTCACCATATAATGGAGAATAGTATAGTTCTACCCCCAGGAACACAAAATAACAAAGAGCCAGATTCCTGATTCAAGTCCAACTCCATGACCTTGGGCAAGTTTCTTAACCTCTCTGTACTGCACCTTTCTTACCTGGAAAATGAAGATGAGAGCCTGTGCTTCATAGAGTTTTTTGTGGGAACTATACGAGTTGAAACCCAAAAGTCAGCCAGCCATGGTGGCTCACATCTGTAATCCCGGCACTTTGGGAGGCCGAGGCAGGCAGATCAATTGAGGTCAGGAATTCAAGACCAGCCTGGCCAACATGGTGAAACCCCATCTCTACTAAAAATACAAAAAAATTGGCCGGGCGTGGTGGTGCATGCCTGTAATCCAAGCTACTCGGGTTGCTCAGGCAGGAGAATCGCTTGAACCCAAGAGGCAGAGGTTGCAAGGAGCCGAGATCACACCACTGCACTCCAGCCTGGGTGACAGAGCAAGACTACATCTCAAAAAAAAAAAAAAAAGTCACAATAATACAGTAAGCATTCAGCAAGGATTCATAATTATTAGTATCTCTGACTGACAAGCAAGGAAAACACTCCCTGTCCACGAGGAATCTTGCCCAAGTACCAGTTCCTCTATTGCTCTTCTCTGCTTGGAAGTCTCTATTCCCAGGTGTCAGGGTGGCCGAGTGGTCTAAGGAAGTCTCTATTCCCACCAAGCATCCTTTTGGGTTGGAGCTACCTGTGAGTAAAGCCCTGGTGTGGGCTATCTTCTTCAGCCACCCTGTAGTGTGGGTGATGGGCTGGACAGAAGCTGCTTTGTGACTAGTGGAGGAGGTTGTGCAGGGGGCTGGCTAAGGAGTGAGGATGTCTGACTGTGCTCCCTGGGCAGCCCTCTGAACACCTCAGGTGGGAAGGCAACTGAAGAGGGAAGGCCATACAGTGCCTGCCTCAGTCAGAGCTAATGCAGAGGCAGACAAGGCCCCTGACTTCTTCATTCATGAAAGATTGCCCCCTCCTGTAACCCCAGATTCCCTCCAACTACGCAAAAAAGCAGAGATAAAACTGTCTCCGGCTGGGCACAGTGGCTCACACCTGTAATCTCAGCACTTTGGGAGGCCAAGGCGGGTGGATCACTTGAGGTCAGGAGTTCAAGACCAGCCTGGCCAACGTGGTGAAACCTCATCTCTACTAAAAATACAAAAATCAGCCAGGTGTGGTGGCAGGTGCCTGTAATCCCAGCTACTTGGGAGGCTGAGGCAGGAGAATCGCTTGAACCTGGGAGGCAGAGATTGCAGCAAGCTGAGATTGCGCCACTGTACTCCAGCCTGGGTGACAGAGTGAGACTCCGTCTCAAAAAAAGAAACAACAACAACAACAAAAATATCTCTTTTTACTGATATTTGATTGCATGCTTAGAAAACTCAAGAAACTCCAGAGGAAAAAATCTTCCAGAATTAAGAGAATTTTGGCATGGTGGCTAGATACGAGAAAAATATGAGACATCAGTAACTGTTCTTTAGTATAGCCATAAATAAGGAAAAACATTCCTTTTAAAATGGAAACGCAAAACAAAATCTGTAAGCATATAGACGTGGAGACCAGATATTTAGCTGATCAGTAACTGAGATATATAAACCCCTGTCATCATCCCTTCTGCTGGTTCTAGGCACGTGATGGTTTCCTGGGTGATCATCCTTCTATTATCTGAATCATGAGATCAAGAAAGCACTTTTCCAGTAGAGGAAGGAATTTTGTAGGTGATCTCCTCTGACAGAGAAGAAAGGGTCAACTTTGGACTCATGGAGGGTACATAGAACTCCCTGGGCCAACTGAGGAGGACACTGAGGAGTGTCCTACCTGCCCATGGCTGATTTAATCTAAAACGGACAGTACAGGCTGGCGCGGTGGCTCACACCTGTAATTCCAGCACTTTGGGAGGCCGAGGTGGGCAGATCACCTGAGGCCAGGAGTTCAAGACCAGCCTGGCCAACATGGTGAAACCCCATCTCTATTAAAAATACAAAAATTAGCCAGGCATGGTGGCGGGTGCCTGTAATCCCAGCTACTCGGGAAGCTGAGGCATGAGAATCCCTTGAACTCTGGAGGCGGAGGTTGCAGTGAGCCAAGATTGCACCACTGCACTCTAGCCCGGGTGACAAGAGTGAAACTCCATCTCCAAAAAACAAAACAAAACAAAAACCTGACAGTACAGTTTGTTGAGCTCCCATCATTGTGTTAAGCCCTTTATATGTGTTATCTCATTTAATTTCCTCAGCCACCCTGCAAAAGAGATTTGGTTAGCTCCATTATATTGATGAGGGAAAGTCAGGCTCAGAGACGGCAAGTGACTGACCTGAGGTTACACAGTCTCATTGATCTCACCAACAAAATGGGATAATAATAACACTGATCTTGGCAGGTAGCTGTGAGGATGAAATGAGACAGTGCCTGTGGAAGCTCCTGGGATAGGGCTTAGCACACAGTAGGTCTTCCGTTAGCACCATCCCTGCCCAGATCTTGGGAGGAACTCTTTGCTCTTCTGCTCGCCTTCCTTTCCAGCCCCTCTCCTGCTCCCTCTGGCCTTCTGACTTCTTCAGTTGCCCCCCCTCCCCTGGCTGAAGGCACATCATCCTCCCCCACTCACCATCAGTGGTTCCTGAGCTCAGGGCAGGCCTGACTGACCTAGGAGGTGGGTGTGGGACAGTGCCACACACATTGCATGACGTGGCCAGGCACCCTCAGTGTGCAGGGAAGGACACGCTGCTGCCAGGTGCGAGGTGAACTGCCTGGGGTGGGGGACACCCCTCCCCTGCTCCAGCTAATCCTCCAGGGTGTGGAGTCTCTGTTCCCTGCTGACTCAGCAGACACTTCCAATCCTGCTCTGATTTGCCCCAGGAGACAACCCAGGAATTTGGGCCTTGAGGCCCCACCCTCTGTCCCCATCCCCAGGTTTGTCTCCTTCCAAGGTGCCTATCCTGGCTGCCCGACCCCTAAGCCCCTCCTCTGACTCCTCATCTTGGGCAGAGGCAGCCAGGAGACTCCTGGCCCTTCCTTAATGCTTCCTGGGCCTCTGAGCTTCTTAGGACGCTCCTGGAACTTAACAGGCCTGGTCCATACTCTCTCCCACCCCCAAAAAGTCTGCTAGATTCCCCAACAAAACAGGCCAATTGAAGAAAAGCATTCAGGGGTGTCAGATCGTTGGGACCACCTGCTTATGATCCAGAGGCCTCTCTTGGTTCTGCAAGGGTTTGAGAGCCCACTCAACAGTGCCTGTCCAGGTGTAGCCTCGTGTAGGGAGAGGAGCCCCAGCACTAAGAACAATCACCTGCTGTGTGATCTTGGGCAAGTCACACAGCCTCTCTGGGCCTGCTTCCTGATGATTAGATGAGAATGCCTAGAGAGACTGCGATCACTGTCAACTCCTGCAGTTGCTCAGGAGAAGCAATTGGGTGCTGGGCTTTCCTCTTGTCACCTCATTTAACCCCCATCAGCCTGGGGAGGGGCAGTTATCATGTCCCCCTCAGCTTCACAGCCCCTCCCCTGATGCTGAGAGAGGGACTAGGAGAGGGGTCCCAAGATCGATCATTTCATGTCATCATTCATGCATTATGTGTTCACTGAGCATCCTGCTATTCCAGCCTGTGCTAGGCATGAGGTGGGGGTGGGGGGTGTCCAGGAGAACATGTCCCAGTCCCTGACTTCATTCCTGATGCCCCCAGTTCAGATTCTTCCCTAGTTCTGCCCCTAGGGACCTTGGTATAAAAAGGCATTTCCAGGTCCCTTGCCTTCCAGCCCAGCAACCCTCCCCAGGGGGAACAAAAATACTCTACGTGGTTCATGCCCATGCTATGAGCTGGGGACAAAGCAATAAGGAAGGCGCCATGCAGGCTCTGCCTCCACAGAGCTAGGATGGAGCCTGCAGAGAGTCACTGAGTTAGTGGTGACAAGCAGCCCAGTGACAAAAGAGAAAGGCAGGGGCTGGAGACCCATGTTGGAGATAGGGGAAGGCTTCCCTGAGGAAGTGGCCTCAAGGGCTTCTGGTGGGGAGGTTGCTGGGCCCCTTGGAAGAGCTTGAGGCTGCCCTTCCCTGACTTCCTGGCTCCAGCCTTCTCCTGCAATCCCCTAACCTGCTCCCTCTGTCCCCAGCCCCACTAGTGCCCCAACAACATCATCCTCCTGCCCGCCTGAGGCCTCGGAAACTCATCTCCAAGCGCTTTTTGGCTTGGAAGTCTCCAAGTCTCAGGCTGTTGGGTAGTTGGTAAACAGCTTATTAAGGTGATTAACACTGCAATTAAAGCTGGAAAAACAGAGGCCAGGGTGCTAGCTGCTTCCCCTTCTCCTTCCCCCTCCATTCTCCCCTTCCCTTCCAATCCCCTCCAGGCTTAGTTGATGGAATTCAGCCAACGTAGCCACCTAGAGCCCTCATCTAGGGTCTTGGAAGTCAGGGGCTGGGAGGCTGGGGATCAAGGGTCTCTGCCGGCTGTCTAGAATCTTTACCACTTTGCTCACATTACCCCAGTGGCTCTGCTGGACTAGGTAATAAGCAGTAGGGGTGGTGTGGTCCTGAAGGGTGTGGCATATGGAGGCTGAAGTGGGTGGGGTCTCTCAGATCCCCTAGTATCTGGGACCCCCTCAAGGGAGGGGTCCTTAGGGAAAGAGAGACCATCCTTCTCATCCACTTCCCCAAGTGAGAAAAGCAGAAGCTATCTCCTCCCAAAAGAGGCACAGGAGCTTCCGTACCCCAAGCTCAAAATGCTGGGGTATCTTCCAGCAAACACGAGGGTCTGGGAATGGCAAGACCCTTACCCTTCTCTTAGCCTGAAACCCAGGGAAGGATCTGGGGACCCTCTGGGTTTACGGTTTCCCTCCCTGCACTGGCCCCAGCATGATTCATAAGACAGCTGCGATCAGGCTCCACAAGCCTCACTCCTCTTGACCCCACGGAGTCCCGGAGGGGGGATGTGTTCCCAGAACCGCCCCCCCTCCCATCTTTGCCTATCGTGCTTCCATCTTCTTTCAAGGCTTCCTTCAAATGCCTCCTCCTCTATGCAGTCTTTCCGGGCTTCCCTCCCACTCACCACCAACTGCCTTGCCCTTTCCTCTGACAGTCCGTCCTGTCCTCCCTGGACTATGTCAGGTGTGCCCAGCTTCAGGCCCCTCCTGAGTGGGTCTGCTTCTGGCCCTGGAGCTCCTAGCACAGGGTCTGTGCCTTCCTTTTCCAGGCTTTGGTCATCAGCCAGACCACCTCCTGGAACAGTGCCTGAGATATAGCAGGTGCTCAATAAATAATTGGTTGATTTATTCCTTTTATGAGTGCACCTAGAGATGGGTGGGTCAGCCAATGTAGCAAGTGCAGCCAGTGGGCTGGATCTGAATTGGGGGTGTGGAGTGATGGATGGGGCAGGAGGCAGGCTGGGGAGCAAGCCCCATCTCCCCGGTCACCATTAGCAGCAGCCTCTTCCATTAACTGAATAGTACTCACCATCTTCTGGGGACCTTGTTAAGTATTTTACTCACATTATCTCATTTAATCCTCTCAACAACCCTACTAGGTAGGTAGCATTATCCCTACATTACAGATGAGGAAACTGAGGCTTAGAAAGGTTAAGTGACTTGCCCAAGGTCACACAACCAATAAAGTACTGGAGGCAGGATTTAAATTCAGGTCAGCTGACTCCAGCACGCACATTCCTGACTGCAACATTAAGCTTTCCCAGGACCAGCCCTCCCCTCTCCATTTCGCCTCCCAGGGAAGAACCCAGGGAGGAGGGCTGGCCAGCTGGGGTGGGTGGGGCTGCGGTGGCTCCAGCTTTCAGACAGTCTGCACTGGGATGCCCAGAGATTCTGAAAAGCCCACTAACAGCACCCATTCTCCAGACCTAACGTTCAAATTCTAGCGTTGGCAGGTATGAGTTATGTGACCTCAGCAGAGACTAAATTTCTTTTGCCTCCATTTTCCCACCTGATGAATGGGCACTATACCACCTACCTCCCAAGCTGTTGTGAAGGTCACATGAAAAGTGCTTGGCACGGAGTAGGAGTTTAGCGAATGCCAGCTGTGTCTAAGTTTTGGAGAACAGTGACCCTCAGGGCAGGCTGGGGTTCCCTAGCCCGCCCTGCTCCTTCCCCGCCTCACAAAGGTTGTCACAAGGCCATGGGTGTAGTCAAGAAGCACCTGGTAGAAGATGGGCTCAGCAGGCTTACCCTGGTACCCTGCCAGGGCCTCCACCCCCAGCCCCTGTGCTTGTGGGGGGCCCCCACCAGGGCTGATGAAGAGGGTGACCTGCCTGGCCCAGAGGTGAGGAGAGGAGGAAGGGGAGGTCAGGGGTGGGGCTGACCCCCGCAGGAGGTCACCTGGGCAGTTAATCCAGCCTGACAGAGCCGGGATGAGCAGGGAGGAATTAGGTAGCTTACAACACCCTTTCATCCCAGAGCCGCCGCCTGCCCGCCCTGCCTCCCTCCTTCCTTCCTCTCTCTCTGCCCTTTCCTTCTCTCTCCCTCCCCTTGCTGGCAGCCCAGCCCTAATAAAATGCAGTGTCTCCAGCAAGTCTGCCCGGCTGCCGCCTCGCTGCTCCCGCCTGCACGCAGCCCTCAAACCAAACTGCTCAGCTCAGCCCTGCCTGGCAGCTGCCACCTTAACTCTTGCCAGCCCGGCTGGCGTCCGTGGGCTGGAGGCCCTCCTCCCTTCCGCCTCCTGCGGGCATGGGGGAGGGAAGAGCCTACCTTCTGAGAGGGAGGGGACTGGATGAGGTCTGGGTCTCCCCAGCACTGGAGCCCTGCTGGAGGTTCCCCCATCTGTGTGGCTGTGAGTGTCCAACAAATCCCTTCTGTGAGCTTGAGACCCGCTCCTTCTCCCTCATCCTTAGTCTGCTGTGTGCCTCAGAACAGCCCCAGAGGCTGTTTTGGGTGGGGATCGTTATCCCTATTTGACAGATGGGGCAACTGAGGGCCTTGACACAGAGGTTCCTATCTGAGCTGGGTCACCTCGGCTGTTGGGTAGTGTTTTCTTTTCTTCTTTCTCTTTCTCTCGTTCTTTCCTTTTTTTTTTTTTTTTCTTCAGGGTCTTGCTCTGTCGCCCAGGCTGGAGTGCAGTGGTGTGATCACTTCTCACTGTAGCCTCGACCTCTCATGCTTAAGTAATCCTCCCACCTCCGCCTCCTGAGTAGCTGGAAGTACAGGTGCATGCCACCATACCCGGCTAATTTTTGTGTTTTTTGTAGAGACAGGGTTTCACCTTGTTGCCCAGGCTAGTCTCGAGCTCCTAGGCCGAAATAATCTGCCCGCCTTGCCCTATCAAAGTGCTAGGATTATAGGTGCGAGCTACCATGCGTGGCCATGCTACTGATTTTCTATCTGACTTTTTCCATTACAGGGAGCTTCTCTGCTTCTGTGTGTGTGTGTGTGTGTGTGTGTGTGTGTGTGTGTGTGTGTGTCTGATGCTAGGGTGACTTGAGTGATGTGTGTCTGTGCACCTGTGTTGGCAGCCTGCATCTCCTGGAGTATTATGGCTTTGGCTTTGTACCTTGTGTGATGCCAACATATCTCAGGTGTGTGTTTGCGTCTGTGGATGTGTCTGCAGATGACAGGTTTGCCTCAAGTGGGAGTCCATGTGTGTGTGATGATGGGGAGATGTCATTGTGTGTCTTGATGCATGCGAGAGAGAGGTAGCTTCACAAGCGTGTGCATGCATTCACGCTGTCTCCCGTCTGTGCCAAGATGTGTCACTCTCACACACCTCCATTCATTCTGCCACCTCCAGCTCTCCGTCTCCAAAGCCTTGGAGTTGGGCACCTAGAAGAGGAGGGTGGCGGCAGTGAAAAGGCTCTGAGTCAGGGCATGAGCCCTCCTTGAGAATTAAACACAGACCCCTCCCCCATCACCAGGCCTGGATCACAGTGCTAGGTCCCTCCCCGCTGAGGGAGCAGTGGTGTCCCCCTGACTGAGGCCCCACCCTCACCCCAAGCTGAAAGGGACAGACAGGAGGGTGAGGGGCCAGGAGTGCCTAGGCGTGGAGGCAGGGGGGTTACACACATGTGCAAGCATGTCTGCATGTGAGCTCCAGATCAAAGACCAGCCCTGAGGTGACCCGGCGGCGGTGCAGAGGGAGCTGTCTGATTCTGAGCACCAAGCCGCCAAGCAGTGGAGTCAGGGAAGCTGCTTCTGGGTGCCTCCCCCAAAGACCTGCCCAGATTGGGGACAGCCATGGTTTCAGGAACACCTGCCACCAGGGGCCAGGCCCAGCCCAGCACCTTAGCAGTGGTTTCCTGCGGGCCCCGTCTCCCTCAGAGCTCAGAAGTGCCTCCCCACTGGACACCTTCCCCACTCTCAGACCCTCCCCACAAGAGCTGCTACCAGCCTCCAGTTCAAAGAGCTCAGTGGTTATTTTCGTCTTTTTTATTAACATTATATATAAAGATGAGTCCAGTAAGAAAGCAGAAATGAGAAGGCTGGAAGAGGGTGGGAGATGGCTTTGCTTCTTCCCCCTCCGGGTGGGACTCTTGGAGACCTACCACGTCTCTTTTGGCCCCTGCACCTCCCACAAAACCCAAATCCAGCCGGAGCCCACATCTCTCAGCTTGAAACACACAGGGAGATCCGTCCAGGAGGAACATGGCCACATAAATAGGAAACCGCAGCAGGGAGGAGGCTGCTTCTCTCTGTTGCTCTTAAAAAAAAAAAAAAAAAACTTACTATATATTTATATATATAGCTACAGTCTTCTACCTCTCCTTTTTTTTTTTTTTTTTTTTTCGATGTTTTACTGCATCATAGGTGGAGGAAAGTTAGCTTTAGTGGGATGTCTGGGTCAGGGAGGGGCAGTGCCACCAGCCCTCCGGCAGTTACCCCTTACTCCAAAAGGCACAAGTTCTAACTCTTCCCTCCTTTCCCATGCACCTCACCCGACATTCTCCAGCTCGGAGCAATCTGTTTCCAAGGCCACCGGAAAGGAGGTGTTTGGGGGTTTGTCCTGGTATGTCTCTTTGGAGGTTTGGGGTTTGGCACCAAAACTGCCAACTTACCGGAGGAGTAGAGAAGGTGAGGTGGGGGCAGGGACAGAACAGAGGCACCCTTGCAAGGGGAGACTTGGCCCTATCTGTGAACAATGCCCTTTGTTTTCCTATTTTTCAACAGCTTTTAAAACCAAAGTTGTGCAAAGTCCTGGACATGGAAGAAATAAGTCCATAGGAAAAACGTCTGAGACCCATCCCTCCTCTCAGAACAGAGGAGAGGGGAGAGAGATGGCTCCTTTAGTTGTTTCCTCTAAAGCCACAAACATTAAAAGATTCCCTCACTTAGGGGGTTTTCTTTGGTTTCACCCTCAAATCTTAAATGAGGGCTAGAAGTGCAGGGCAGTGACCAGTTCAGGTCCCCACCCAGAGTCCTCGTCATGATGTCCGCTGTCTTATCGGCCGAGGGGCCGCTCGAGCAGGGGGAGACCACCAGTGGCTCAGGAGGAACTAGGCCTGGCAAGTTTTAAGATCCACGGTGCCAGGTGCCCCAGCACAGGCAGGACCCGCAAACCCTCCACACTCTCCCCCATCCCAAGGTCTCCAGTCTGGGAACAGGCACTGAGTTTAAGAAGCTGGAAGATGATGAGCCATTTAAAGCCAATCCAGGCTCCTGGAGCAGGTAGGAGAACGGCTGTCCCCACTGGGGTGGAATGTCCCCACATCTGGAGGGGCACCCCAGTGTCTAGGCAGAGGGAGGGAGGTTCAAGGGGCATCCTTGGTCCATGCAAATGTCATCTGGAAGCGCTTGGGTCCCTGGAGGAAGGGGCAAGGGAGGGGGAAAGGGAGTTCCTTTTCCCTGTGCTCCTCGATGATTCCTGAGTGGCTAGGACAGAGGCGCCTTCTGCCTGGTCCTGGGGTCCTTTGTCAAGGGTACAGGCCAGGTGGGTGCTCAGTACACAGCCCCAGGGTTGGGCGGGGGCCCGGGAGAGGCATGGTGCAGGGTGGCTGGCTGAGGCGGCTGCTGCTGTAAGTGGGGTCCACTCAGGTTCTGTGCGTGGTACCAGGAGTTGGTGGGGTCGTCCAGGTAGCTGGGGGAGGCACTGTATGGGAGCGGCGGGGGCAGCTGACTGCGGGCAGGGGCTGGAGTGGAGTGGGAGGAGGTGTCCCAGAGGGCGGGTGACGGTGGTGAGTTGCAGGCCATGGAATCACTGTTATTGGGACTGTGCTCCAGCGGCACCTCCCCGTTCTTGTAGAGTTTCTTGAACTTGGAACGCCGGTTCTGGAACCAGATTTTCACCTGGGCCAGAGAAGAAAGGGGTAGCTAGTTAGCCTCTCAGAATGCTAAAACAAAAAACCCTGGGAAGAACCCAGCCAAGAAAAAGCAAGGCCAGAACCCAATTTCACATAAGAATCAGGCAAAAAACAGGCCTCCTGACTCCGGGGACACCAGTTTCTTGGATCTGGGGTAGAATTGTGGCTAGGAACATTCAGCTGCCTGGGTCCAAATTCTGCTTTGTCACTTACTAAGCATGACCTTGGGCAAGTTATTTAACCTCTCTGGTTCTTGCCTTCCTCTTGCCTGCAAAATGAGGATGAGAACAGCACTATTATCTGCCTTATAGGGTCATTCTGAGGCTCAAATAAGGTACGACATATAAAAAACTTAAAGCAGCCTGGTATGTAGTACGCACTCAATAAAAGGCCGTTGAGGTGGGAGATGGACGGTTGGTAGCATTTCATTCACATTAGACACCCATAAGCAGAGGTGCACAGATACACAGAGACAAATACACCCACGTACACATCTCCATACCCAGCCACGTTCCCACTCACAGCCTCACACACAGACACCAGACAATAAAAATACACACAGACACAGATACACCCAGATAAGCACCCCACAACATGAGCACCCACATTCACACACTCAGGCGTGGAGAAGTTCTCCTGGGCTCGGGCTGGATAATGGGGGTGACCTGGGGACTCAGGAGCAGGTGAGCCATGATTCCCCAAATTTCCCCTGGGGTATCTCCCCCTCCCCCTGCCACTCCCCACCCCATGACTGGTACAAACAATGAATCAGCTCCTCACCAGGTGACCCAGATTCCCGGCGGATGGGGCCCCACGCAACCACAGCCACAGCCGCAACCTAGGCCCGCCTGTCAACACCTGGAGGGAGCCAGGCATCCACTGCCCCTCCCCTGAGCAGTGACAAGCTGCTGGGGGCTTTAGGGACTGGATGAGGGTGGAGGTGGGGCACTCACTTTTGAGTCCTCATCTCCTTCAGGTAGGGAATTTGGCCTCTCTGAGTGTTCAGGTGCTGAGCAGGAATGTGGTATTTTGATGCAAGCACACATTTCTGAACATGCATTCAGAACGCACATGCATTCAGGGCGCACAGTCACACACACGTGCCCCCATCGTTATGCACAATGACCCTGGCAGGATCACACTCCTTATATGAGCATCCTCCGGTGCATGCAGACCCACACAGCACGTGTGCAAACACACTCGCCTATACATGTACACCGACAGTCTGCACACAAGCCTAGCCTGGAGGGAAAACACGATGTGGACTCCTACTAAGTGACCAGCACTGCTGGGGGACTTGGGAGCTGGGGATTCTGCAGTAGGGGAAGGAGGGCACCTCTCCCTGGGACAGACATACACAGTTGCACGGGTTCACAAATATGCTCACTTGTACACGTGCTAACGCAGAACCTTCCGACCGAAGTTGAACCTCGCACGCCCCAGAGTTCCAGGAGCCCGCAGGGCCCTTCAATGGCCAGCCAGGCTCGGCAGCGCCGGGGGAACTACGGGGTCCCGCGCGCCCCCACGGCCCTGGACAGCCAAACACCAACCTGTGTCTGCGTGAGGCCCAGCTGCGCGGCCAGCTCGGCGCGCTCGGGCAGCGCCAGGTACTGGGCCTTCTGGAAGCGGCGCTGCAGGGCGGCCAGCTGGTAGCTGGAGTAGATGGTACGCGGCTTTCGGACCTTCTTGGGCTTCCCATTCACCATGCGCACCTCTGCTTCCGGCTCCTCCTTCACCGACACTGCGGGGAACGCACCGGGCGGAAGAGGGGGCGGCTCAGCCTCGGCCTGCGACTCCTGCGACCCTCCAGGGCCCCGCCGGACGCTCCTCCCTTCCGCCCACCGACTAGCCGCGGGATTCCCGGCCGCGCGCTCAGCCGCCCGCGGCCCAGGAGGGAGCCGCGGCCCCAGAGCCGGAACCGGCCGCGGCCCACAACGCGGCACTCCCAGTTCCGCGCCCGGCCGCCGGAGCACTGTCCCCGGCGCCAGCCGCCGCCTGCGCGAGGACCGCCTCGGCTTCGCTCACGACGCCTTCCCGGCTCGCCTCCCAGCCTCGGGGCTCCTCGCCGCCCGGCTGCTGGCCGCCCCCTTCCCAGTCCCATCTCGCCGTCGGTTGTTTCTCTCGCTCCTTCCCGTCCAGCCCCCGCCCTTTAAAAAAGTTTCATTTTAGAATCGCTTTAGATTTTCAGAAAAGTTGCAAGGATAGCGCAGACTTTCTTTCTTTCCCTGTCCCCCTTCTTCCCCCCTTCCTTCTCTCCTTCCTTTCCTGTTTCTTCTGCCCTTTCTCTCACTGTCTTTCCATACTTCCCTCTTGCTGCCTTCACTTTTCCCTTTTTCAGCTTCTCTGCCTCTCAGTGGCTGCTTCCCTCCGCTTTCCTGCAACTTCCGTAGGTCCTTCTCATTGCCCCCTCACGACTCCTAGTCTCCTCATCCCTTATCCAAAGGAGGGCCCCTAGAGTTTCCAGCCCCTGCCGCCTACCCCCAAGCCCTCTGCGACTTGATCGAGGATCGCCTGCTGAAATGCCCACGAAATCACCTCGATTCGGAGGTTTCCTGACAACCCACAGCCTTCCCCTTCCTCCGTCAGCTCACCCCGATCCTCATCCCGGACCGCGGCGCACCGCGCACATCGCGCCCCAAATGCTTGCACACCCGGGGCTGGAAGGTTGCCTGGTCCCTCTGAGGGTCATCTAGGCCAACTTCTCTAACTCCAGGCAGTACTTTTCTTAGAAGTTTTCCTAGATTTTGGCTTCCAGTCTATGCCTTTTCCTCCCTCGGAAACCTTCCAGTGTCTCCCACTGTCCTCGCGACCCCGTGGCCCTCACCTGAGTCCTGGGCTGGCAGCGGCTGCTCCCTGTACGCCCCGTATTGCCGGTAGGAGGCTCCGTAGGTATATTCCGACTTGGGCGAGTAAGCGCCCGTGCCTGCAAGCCCATTGAGATTGAATTGGTGGTGGTAGGTGTAGGGGTTCACCGTCTGGCCATAGGGCTGGCCCGAGTAGTAATCGTGCTGGGGAGTGCTGTAGTAGCCCAGGTCAGTGACAGAAGACTCGGGCAGGGTAGGCGAGTCCTTGGAGCCCGCATGGCAGCTAAGGGAGCTGGAGATGTCGGTGAGGATGCTGCTGAGCTTGCGATCGAAGGAGCCACTCATCCTGGCGGGCGCTGCACCTCCCCAGGGCTGGCCTCCGCGGAGGACAGGAACGGACCGGAATGCAAGAGAGGCGGAAGAGACGAGGCAGGGGTGTGTGTCCAGAAGGCGAGGGGAGGACCCGGCCGCGTCTGGGGGAGGGGGAGGCCGAGAGGCGCTTACACCATTGCCTGCCGTCAGGCGGTCGCTGCGCGCCTCTCCTCGCGTCCCAAGCCACAGTCAAATGCTGCCAGCTCCGCCCGGCCAGCCGGTTATAGACTCAATAGTGGAGTCGCAGAGGGAGGCTCCTACGCGCTGATTGGCTGCAAGTCTTGCCTTCCAGGCAAAACACGCTCTTGCTCTCTGGCTCCTCTGCCCTCCTCTCTCTCTCTCTCTCCCTTTTCCTTCTCTCCTCCCTCCTCTCTCTTCTCTTTCTCCCAGTCTTTGTTGTTACTCAAAACACACACACACACACACACACACACACACACACACACACACACACACACACACACACACACACACACACACACACACACACACACACACACACCCTCCTTACTACTCTTGTAGCTCCAGCCCAGATAAGTTCTCTGAAGGAGGGGCGTGGAGGTGGAGGGGAAGGGTTGCTCTATAGAGCCCCCAGGATCTGTCAGTCTGTTTCTCTGGCTGGGGGATGAGAGTTGGGCTTAGGTGAGGTAGGGAAGGAGGGGAGTTTGCCCATTGGGTGTTTGTGGAAAGAGATGGTCTAAAGTGGGGTATGGTTGTGTGTGTGTGCACACGTGTGCACGCACTGTGCAAATGACAGGCACACAAATGTACCCAAAGTGGTGAGGACTCACGGCCCCTGAAAATGGTTTCTCTTAAAATCAGAAGAAAAGGAAAACATCTTTTAGGTGAAAGAGAATGTTTGAATATATGATATTAATATATTATCTCAATAGCAATGCAGTCATTGCTATTATATTCTTGTATTACATAATTACAAAAATGTAATTTTAAAAATTTTCTTTTTATGAAGGAAGGTGCCCACTAGGCAAAAGTGTCTTGAGCCTATGAAAGACATAATTTCACCCTAGGAGGATCCTATTGGAGAAGGGGAAGCAGGCCTGTGTGGATTTAGAGGTTGATGGGGATGTACAGCCTGTCCGGTGATACCAGAACTATCTCCAAAGCTATGTGTGTGCAGTTTCACAGATGGCTCGGTCTTGCTGAAGGTAGCAAGGGACCTGGGGTCCCCACGAGGTTGGGTGGACACCCAGACTGGCTCTGTGGACCAGGCTGGCTCTGGTTGGATGGACACAGGCTGGCTCTGTGACTGTGTGCTTCAGTAAGTCTGAGGGCAGATTCTGTGTATCATGGGACAGCATTGGGGACTGGGGACACTTTTGGGATCGGGTGCATGGGACGAGTGTATTTGGGGTGTGTGATGTGAGGATTTCATGTGTTCCACGGTATCCACAGATGTACATGCATGCAGGAGTGTGTGTGGGGGGGGCGGTGCAGGCAGCGTAAGTGGAGGGCCATCCGCGTGTGAATGTGTGGTTGTAGGCAGATGTGTCTAGACCTCTCAGTACCTTCCTCATCCCCAGTAGCTGGGAGCTGTACTGCTCCACTGAACTCTTCCTGCACCAGAAAAGCCCTGAAGAATGGCTCCCCTCTGTGGGGACCCCCAGCTTTTAGTCCTGTCTAGCCCACAAAGCTGGGCCCCCTAGGTCATGCTGGCTGTTCTCAACGTCTAGCTCATCCCTCCCTCCCACACCCCATTTTGCTCTTCGCCTTTCTCTGGGAGAGAGAATCTAAATCTCAGTTCCCAGCCTGCCCGGCTCGCTCCCCCGACCCCACGTCCACTCGCCCTGTCTCGCCGGGCGAACGCAGTGCTAGCGCGCCACCTCGTGGTTCCTGCGAGCTCTGCAGCTCCCCGAGCCCGGCGCCCGGCCAAGTCCCGGGGAGGGGTTTCCTCCGAAGACCCTGCCTGGCAGAGCAGTGTACAGGGGGCTTATGCCCCTTTCCAGAGTCAGACTCGCGCAGCAGGCTTCCGGCAGTCCAAAGGGCTTTGAGAGCTGCAGTTGGCAGAAACAGAGGGCACGGTCCGCGGACTGAGGGGCAGGGGTGAGTGCCCGCTTGGTCTGGGCCACTCCCGGAGGCCGCCGCGTGGGAAAGGTGGGGGCGGGGGCGGGGGCGGGCGAGGGGAGCGCTATCTGTCTGCCTATCTCCGCGTCCCCCCAGCGCCCAGCGCCCGCCGCTCCGAGCCCGTGGCGGGGCGAGTTGCCACCCGCTCCGGGTGCCCTCTGTTCTGCTGCCAAGAGGGCGCCCAGAGAGCCTGCGGCGTTGGGGGCAGGAAGGGCACTGGGCGGGCCGGCTCCCTCCCAGGATGGGAGCGGGGGAGGCGTTCAGGGCCTGCTTTGGAGCTCCCCCGCCCCGCCCCGCAGACTGTGCCCTCTGTTTTCGCTAACTGCAGCTCCCTCAGAGAACAGAGAGCGTGGGGCGAGCCCTTCTCAGGGGTTCATCCATTCATTCATTCATCAGCCGAGATCAAGAAGTGGCAGGCGACTCAGAGCAGGGAGTCTACCTCCCTCCCTCCCCAGGCCCTCACGGAAGCCTCGCTCTTCTTTCCTCACTCCTACCCCAAGCCCTGGCTCCTGAGTAAAGAGAATGAGCCCTAGGCTGAATTCTGGAATCCTGGAATCTTGAAAGGGCAGTGGTGGTGGATTATACTAGGATAATTTCTAAGCTCCACTCTGCTCTGAAATTCTAAGAGCTCCCGAAATGGTTCATAGTTCATAGAAACTGCAACAGTAGGAACTTAAATAAGCAATTAAACCACTGTTCGCTAATGTGAGGTTAACACATGTTCCCCTACCCCCATTGCATGACATGCTCCAAGATGCCAGAATGGGTCCGTCCACTTCACCACTACCTTCCGATACCCAGGACCCATTGTTGAATGAATAAATGAAGCTTCCTAATGCTGAAGAGGGTCTGAATCATCTTGGCACTGCTCCCGTGGACCCCTGGCTGAGGCTCAGGCATGCTGGGCAGAGTCAGGACAGCGGGAAGCATGGAGCAGGCACTGGGCTGCAGGGTAGGGGAAGGCCCCAAGGGTCTCGTCAGGCCGGCAGGACCGGAGCCACCAACTGCTGGGTGGGCACCTGTTAGCTTAGGATGGCGAGGTAGCCGGAAGATGCAGTGGGACCACAGCCACCCACCCCACCTTGCCGGGGCCAACAAGACGAGCAGGTGTCAGCCTGGCCGAGTCCTGCCTCTGGTGGAGGGGTGACGTGGGGCAGCCTGTGTCAGGGGCCTCTGGGAGTCTGGTAGGAGGGAGAAAGGGTAGTGCCGGCCAATGCCAAGGTCACAGCCCACACTGTCTCTAGCACTGAGAAAAGGTACCCTGTTGAAGCAAGCTATTATTCCCTGGAACCCAGGCATCATGCCACTTGGGCACTGGCACAGCAGTGGGGCTCAGAGAGAGGCCTCAGGGAGGACCTTAGGGAGGACCTAGCCCTGGTGGGCTGACCCTGCTTTCTCCATTGCCTTGGGGAGTGGCGCCATCTAGTGGTGATTGTAAGAAAGAGTCTGCTTAGCTCCACTGGGAAGACCCGGAAGTGGGTCACCTGCAGGGGCAGGGCCATCGTGCCCAGAAGGAATTTACTTACTTGAGGAGCCCTATTGGCACTAAATATTCACTTTTCATCATCACCTTGTGTTATTCTTTGGCTGCCACCTCTCCCTCCTCCCAGCCACCTTTGAACAGCCCTAGTGGCTCTTTCCTTTGGTTTTCTCATTTGTAAATAAAAAACTGGTTTCTTAGATGACCTCTGAGGTCCGTCCAAGCTCGGATGCTCCGTGATTGTAAATTCCAGGACCCTTGTCTCTCAAGGGTGAACTCCTCGACCTTCTCACTAACTCCCTTGGAGATATACCCCAAGCTTCCAGCATTTTGCAGCCTGGACTTACTTCCAGAGTCCTTCATTCATTCAACAGATCTTTGCTGAGTCTGTGCTGTGTATCTGATCCCATGCTAGGTGCTGGGGATGTAGTGATGAACAAGACAGACCAGGCCCCTCTCGGTGGAGCCCACGTTCCAGCAGGGGGTGCGGACACTTAACGACAGCTTCGCCATCGTGTGATGTGTGCTGTGATGGGGCAGCACTTGCCGCCGTGCCAGCCTAAGGGGGCCTGAATCTTTCAGGGGGCAGGAGGATATCTGAAATGAGAAGTGAAGGATGTGTGGGACTTGGCTTGGAAAAACAGGGATGAGGGAAAGGAGACGGTTCCCGGTCCCTGGAAAGTGCCACCTCCCCCTCTTCCACCCACCCTTGTCCAGCCAGGGGCGCTTTCCCTTGGGTTTTCTCATATGTAAATCAAAAATTGGATTCTTAGATGGCCTCTGCGGGCCATCCAAACTCTGATGCTCCGTGATTGTAAATTCTAGGACTCTTGTCTCTCAAGGGTGAAGCATAGTATTTGTAGGGGTGGTTGGGGGGTACTAAAGGTGAAGCAGGGACCCAGGACTCAGAGCACTTGGAAGCCTGAAGCAGGAGAATGGGCTTTACTTAGCAGCTGCAGGGAACCGCTGAAAGATTTTAACCAGGGGAGGATCATGATTGGGTTTTCATTCTAGAAGGATCCCTCTGGCAGCTGTGTGGAGATGAATCAGAAGTGATAAGACTGGGGGCGAGGGGCCCAGATATGAGGCTACTGCAGAAGCTCAAGCAAAGGGAATCGAGTCTGGGTTAAGGAAGAGGCAGTGCTGGCCAATGCCAGAGAGAAGAGAAGTGGGTGGAAGTGGAGAGCAGTGGGTGGATTTGAAAGCCATTAAGGAGGTCAGAGGGACAGGGCTGGGGAATGGACTGGATATGAATGGCAGGGAGAAGGGAAGTGGGGGAATGACCCCTGAGCTTCTGATTTGGGCAACTGGGTGGGAAGTTGGGGGCCGTTCTCGAAATAAAGACAACACCAGCAAGAGGAGACGCTTGATGAGGAAAAGAATGTGTCACCCCCCCCCCCCCCCCACACACACACACACTGGAATCTAACATACCTGCAGAAAAGTGCACAAGTCCTAATTAAAGGCTTTACATCAATCAAACATAGCTGTGCAACCAGCACCCAGGCTGAGCAGCAGGTTAGGAAACAATATCTAACCCTCAGAAGCCCCCTCACTCTCCCTTCCAGTTCCTACTCCCTGAGAGTAAACACTGTCTCCGCTCCTAGCATTGCAGATCAAGTTTGCATGTTTTTTACCTTTATATAAACGGAAGTGTATAGTATATACAGTCAGCCGTCTTCCATATCCATGGGCTGTGCACTCATGGATTCATCCAACCTTGGATCGAAATTATTCAGCAAAATAATTGCATCTGTGCTTGGACACATATAGACTATTTTTTTCTTGTCATCATTCCCTAAATAATATAGCATAACAATTACTTATATAACAATTACATTTTATTTGGTATTATAAGTAATCTAGAGATAATTTAAAGTATATGGGAAGATGTGCATAGGTTATCTGCAAACACTACTCCATTTTATATCAGGGACTTGAGCATCCACAGATTTGGGTATCCGAGGAAGGTCTTAGAACCAATCTCCCATGAACAAGGGAGGGCTGTATTCTTTTCCGTTTGGCTTCTTTTGCTCAACATTATGTTGTGAGATTTATCCATATTGTTGGCTATATTTATAGATTGTTCGTTTTCATTGCTGTAATGTGGATATTTTCTCATATGAATATATCATTATCTATTTTTCTGTTCTACTGTTGATGGGCATTTGGGTAGTTTCCGTTTGGGGGCTATCATGAGCAGTGCTGCTATGAGCATTCTTGTACATGTCTTTTGGTGCATGCATCTATGCTGTTGTTGGGTACCTATGGGTGGAATTGTGCGCCGCCAGGTGGGCGTATGTGTGGCTTTAGAAGAGGCTGCCAAGCAATTCTCCAAAGTGGTTGTGCCATCAGCTTAACTGTGATCATGCTGAGTTTGAGTGTCTTTGAGATATCTAGGAAGAGCAGTCCTAGCCATAGTTAGCAACATGGATCTGAAAAATCAGTAAAGAAGCTGGGATTGGAGATGTAAATTGTGAGTATCTGGCTTCTTGTGGTAAGTGGAGCCATTGGCATGGGTGAGATGGTCCAGGAAAGGAGGGAGAGAACACGGGGCAAAGGTCCAGGCAGCACCTGTGAGAGAGGGGTCAGAGGGAGGTGGAAAGCAGTGCAGAGAGAGTGTACCCTGAGCTGGGTGTGGGGAGAGCCGGGGGAGGGTTCAAGGAGGAGAGAGTGGTCAGCAAGGTCAAATCTTGCTGTGGATTTGTAGTCAGGGCAGGGTGAGGACTGAGATGCGCCTACTATGCAATGTCTCGAGGAAGTTGATAATATCAGGAAGAATGAGTAAGGGGAGTGGGGAGCTGGAAGCGGTTCACAGCTGGCTGAGGGGCCAGTGGGATGGGAGGCAACGAGGAGAACACGTGCCAGCCACTCTGTCCTGATGGCTGTGAAAGGAGGAGGGAGGCAGAGGGCGGTAGCTGGAGGGTATTTGGTGTATTGGGAGGGTGTGTGAGAGTGTGTTTGAAATGGGAGCAGCCTGTTTAGATGCAATTATCACCTCCAGTAGAGAAGGGTTAATCACGAGTGCCATCCCTGAGTAGGTGGGAGGGGAAGGATCTGGAACTCCTCCAAAGGGGTTGGCCTTATAGCAGATTATTATCTATTCCGTTGAGTCGAGAGAGAAGATGAACTGACAAGAGCTGGCTTTCATTGAGTGCTCACTGTGTGCCAGGCACTCCTCAAAGCCATCTACATATATGAGTTCATTCACTGCTCCCAACCCTATGAGGTGGGCACTCTCATGTCTGTCTTTTGATAGAGGATGGAACTGAGGCACAGGAAGCTAAGTAAGTGGATTTAGGATTTGAGCCCAGGCAGTCTGACTGTTAATCTCCATGGGGCAGGCATTCAGCTTGCAGGTTTAGCAGTCAGAAGGTAATTTGACGGAGCTAGGCCCTGGCCATGTGGGTGTTTTTTATACTACCCTCTGTACTTTTCTATATGTTTGAAACATCTCAGAGTAAAAAGAATTGTATTTGGGAGGCCAAGAACATGGCAGAACTGCATCTCTACAAAATATATATATATATATACAAAAATTAGCTGGCTGTGGTGGCTCATACCTGTAATCCCAGCACTTTGGGAGGCTGAGGTGGGAGGACTGCTTGAGCCCAGGAGTTAGAGATCAGCCTGAGCAACACAGTGAGACCCCATCTCTACAAAAAAGGAAATCAAAAAAATTAGACAGGGGCAGTCCCCAGCTACTCAGGAGGCTGAGGTGGAAGGATGGCTAGAGCCCAGGAGTTTGAGGCTACAGTGAGCCATGATCACACCACTGCACTCCAGCTTGGGTGACAGAGTGAGATCCTGTCTCAAAAGAAAAATAAAATGTGTGTATGTGCACGCACACACGCACACGCACGCACACACACACGCACGCACACACACGCACGCACACACACACACAGAGAGAGAGAGAGAGATTGGGAGGGAAGAAATATACTGCCTTTGTTCACAGATAACATGATGTCTATTTAGAAAATTCTGGCAAGGTGCAGTGGCTCATGCCTGTAATCTCAGCACTTTGGGAGGCAGAGGCAAGAGAATTGCTTGAGCCCAGAAGTTCGAGACCAGCCTGGTCAACACAGTGAAACCCTATCTGTACGAAAAATAAAAAAAATTAGCTAGGTGTGATGGCATACACCTGTAGTTTTAGCTACTAAGGAGGGTAAGGTAGGAGGATTAACAAAATATGTACAAGATCTATATGAGTACATAAAACTCTGATGAGACAAATAAAAATCTAAATAAATGGAGAGAGACTCATGGATTCATGGAGAGGAAGACTGTTAAACTGTCAGTCCTTTCCAAGTTGATCTATCCATTCAATGCAATCCCAATCAAAATCTCAGAAAGTTCTTTTTTTTTTTTTTTTTTGAGACGGAGTCTCGCTCTGTGGCCCAGGCTGGAGTGCAGTGGCGCAATCTTGGCTCACTGCAAGCTCTGCCTTCCGGGCTCACGCCATTCTCCTGCCTCAGCCTCTCCGAGTAGCTGGGACTAC
Organism: Hylobates moloch; assembly: GCF_009828535.3. NCBI lineage: Eukaryota > Metazoa > Chordata > Mammalia > Primates > Hylobatidae > Hylobates > Hylobates moloch. The sequence goes on along the minus strand of NW_026652285.1, from coordinate 19,410,729 downwards.
AGGCGCCCACCACCACGCCCGGCTAATTTTTTTGTATTTTTAATAGAGATGGGGTTTCATCGTGGTCTCGATCTCCTGACCTCGTGATCTGCCCGCCTCGGCCTCCCAAAGTGCTGGGATTACAAGCGTGAGCCACTGCGCCCGGCCAGAAAGTTCTTTTGTGGATATTGACAGGTGGATTCTAAAATGTATAGGTAAAGGCAAAAGACCCAAAGCAGCCAACACAATACTGAAGAAGAAGAAAAACAAGGTCTGAGGACTGACACTGCCTGATACAATGTTGGGCCAGGTGCGATGGCTCATGCTTGTAATCCTAGCACTTTGGGAGGCCAAAATGGGAGGATCACTTGAGATCAGGAGTTCAAGACCAGTCTGGGCAACTTGGTGAAACCCCGTCTCTAACAAAATAAAATTAAAAAAAATGTGGTACTGGTTAAAGAATAGTGAAATAGATCAATGGAATAGAATTGAGAGCCCAGAAGTAGACCTACAAAAATACAGTGAATTGATCTTTGACAAAGGAAAAAAGGCTTTTTTTTTTTTTTTTCCTGAGATGGAGTCTCACTCTGTTGCCCAGGCTGGAGTGCACTAGTGGGATCTCGGCTCACTGCAACCTCCATCTCCCAAGCTCAAGCGATTCTCCTGCCTCAGCCTCCCAAGTAGCTGAGATTGCAGTCGTGCACCACCATGCCCGGCTAATTTTTGTGTTTTTAGTAGAGATGGGGTTTCACCCTATTGGCCAGGCTGGTCTCAAACTCCTAGCCTCAAGCGATCCACCTGCCTTAGCCTCCCAAAGTGCTGGAATTACCAGCCTGAGCCACCAAGTCCAGCCTTAATTAATAATAATTATGTATCAATATTGAGTCATCAGTTGTAACAAATGTATCACACTAATGTAGGATGTTAATAATAAGAGATACTGTGTCCGGTGAGGCAAGAGGGTAGATGGAAACTCTGTACTAGCTGTTCAATTTTTCTGTGAACCTTAAACTGTTGTAAAAAATAGTCTCTTGGCTGGGCGCAGTGGCTCACACCTGTAATCCCAGCACTTTGGGAGGCCGAGGCAGGCGGATCACGAGGTCAGGATATCAAGACCATCCTAGCTAACATGGTGAAACCCCATCTCTACTAAAAAAATACAAAAACTTAGCCAAGTGTGGTGGCCGGCGCCTGTAGTCCCAGCTATTCAGGAGGCTGAGGCAGCAGAATGGCGTGAACCCGGGAGGCGGAGCTTGCAGGGAGCCGAGATCGTGCCACTGCACTCTAGCCTGGGCGACAGAGCGAGACTCCGCCTCAAAAAAATAAAAATAAAAAAATAGGCCAGGCGCGGTGGCTCACGCCTGTAATCCCATAATCCCCGCACTTTGGGAGGCCGAGGTGGGCGGATCATGAGGTCAGGAGATCAAGACCATCCTGGCTAACACGGTGAAACCCCGTCTCTACTAAAAATACAAAAAATTAGCCGGCTGTGATGGCGGGCGCCTGTAGTCCCAGCTACTCGGGAGGCTGAGGCAGGAGAATCACTTGAACCCAGGAGGCAGAGATTGCAGTGAGCCAAGATTGTCTCCAAAAAAAAAAAAAGGCGTACTTTTCTGAATCTGTCATATATTTCAACACGAAGTTTAAAAAAAAAAAAACCTTCTAGGGCTTAAGCTACTGCCAATATAGTCATAATTAATAAACTAAATTTAGCAACATTGTAGTACCTATTTAACATTCTGTCAGAAAAATTAAAGCAGCACATAACACGTCTGTGCAAAATATATACATTAATAAATAAAGCTGGGCAAGCCAAGAAAACACATCTGTTCATGATCTCTGTCTTAGAAATTACTCAAGA
>NW_026652285.1:19335547-19398889 GCF_009828535.3 Hylobates moloch | reverse complement strand
AAGAAAACACATCTGTTCATGATCTCTGTCTTAGAAATTACTCAAGAAAATAAACAGTCCCAATGTTGAATGTCATGGGCTTTTCCTTCCTGAGGATGTGTTTTCTGGACAGTCATGGTACAATGTGACTGTTAGCCCTGCCAACCTGTTTCAGATATGGGTACATGTTCTACAGGTTCAGGAGCACAGAGCAGCTGATGACACATAGTTGTTCATTTAGAATATGGTTTACTGAATGCAAGGCTCCAGCAAGATCCAGAGGGCAGCTTTATAATTTTTTTTCTTTAAAGATAGGATGGGGTCTTGCTCTGAAGCCTCGGCTGGAGTGCAGCAGCATGATCACAGCTCACTGCAGACTTGACCTCCCAATTTCAAGCGATCCTCCTATCCCAGACTCCTGAGTAGCTGGGAACACAGGCATGTACCAGCAGACCTAGATAATAAAAAAAATTTTTTTTGTAGAGTCAGAATGTCTCCCTATGCTGCCCAGGCTAGTCTTGACCTCCTGAGCTCAAGCATTCTTCCTGCCTTGGCCTCCCAAAGTGTTGAGATTACAGACGTGAGCCACCATGCCCAGCCTGTAGACGCTTTTGATGACACGTCGGGAATGTAATGATTCTGCTTCATGAAAAAGATAAGCACTCTCAGAGGGGAAGGCAGAGATGGGTAAATCTGCAGGGTATCTGAAAAGAAGAGAAAGGGAACACTGAGTATCTCCTCAATAATGCAATCATACAGGTTTTCGAGGCAAATTGTCCCAGCAATGTGTGGGAGATAAGGACTTTTATTCCTGTTTTAAAGATGGAGAACGTTGAGATGAAAAAGTTAAGCAACTGGTCCAAGATGCTGCTAAAAAGGTTGATTGACAGCCTCATGTAACTCAGGCATGGTAGCTCCCTATAATCCCAAAACTTTGGGAGGGTGAGGCAGGAGGATTCCCTGAGTCCAGGAGTTCAAGACCAGCCTGGGCAATGCAGTAAGATCCTGTCTCTATACAAAATTTAAAAATTAGCCAGGGGTAGTGGCATGCACCTGTGGTCTCAACTATTCAGGAGGCTGAGGCAGGAGGATAACTTGAGCCCAGGACTTAAAGGTTGCAGTGAGCTGTGATTATGCCACAGCACTCCAGCCTGGGCAACAGAGTGAGCCCCAGTCTCTCTCTCAAAAAAAAAGCCACATTATCTAATTGTAAACATTTTTCCACTAAAACAGACCAAGTGACACTTACACACAGAAGATAATAATGACCAAATCTGCCACAAAGCCACAGAAGATGGAAGACAAATGGCCAGTAAGCATAGGAAGAGGTGCCCATGTCACAGATCAAAGAAAAACAACCATGAGGCATTTGTTCCCCAGGAGATAAGCAAAGATGAAAAATACGGATATTATGATGCCTGCAACTTATTTTCAAATGGTGGCAAAAGTGTGTGTGTGTGTGTGTGTGTGTGTGTGTGTGTGTTTGCAGAGAGAGAAACTCGGGGGCTGGGGAAGATATCTAGTCTCTGATCCTTTAGCAGTTGATATTTCTTTTTCTTTTCTTTTCATTTTTTGTTTTTGAGCCGGAGTCTCGCACTGTCGCCAGGCTGGAGTGCAGTGGTGCGATCTCAGATCACTGCAACTTCTACCTCCCTGGTTCAAATGATTCTCCTGCCTCACCCTCTGGAGTAGCTGGGACTACACGCATGCACCACCATGCCCAACTAATTTTTTTGTATTTTTAGTAGAGATGGGGTTTTGCCATGTTGGCCAGGCTAGTCTCAAACTCCTGACCTCAAGTGATCCGTCCATCTCGGCCTCCCAAAGTGCTGGGATTATAGGTGTGAGCCACTGCGCCCAGCCAGTGGCTGATATTTCAAACTCAATTCCTTTTGATCATTTATCTAAATTATTATACCACCGGGGCCAAAAAGGTGCTATTCCAAAAATTACATATAGATATAAAATAATTCAACCTGTCTGATACTGTAATAAATGAAACATTACAAGAAGAGAAAATAGAACAAATCAGTAATCTTCTACCCAAACCAAAGATTGCTGTCTTTCTAGAGGAGTCTATGTTTAATTTCAAATTTCCATGATAGGCACTTTTGTCAAAGAATATTCATAAGCAGTACTAGAAAGCAGTTGCAGCTAAATAAGAGTTAATCCTTGTAACCCAAGTAGGTTCATGTTCTTGCTGGCTTTATGCAATCAGTGGGAAAGGTTATTTTAGGATAAGCTACAGCACTAGATGATCACGCTGCATTCAATAGGGCCTAAAAAAAAATCCCCAAGTAGAGAAGATTAATAAAATGGCTATGAATTTCAACATAAAAACAAGAGTTATTGATTATATGGAATGTTGGCAAGGATGTGGAGAAATATACCAGAGTGTAAATTGGTATAAGATTTTTAGAAGGTGGTAAGTACAGAGGCAGGAAGCCTAAGAAACTTAAACTTTAGCATGCCCCCCAGCCTGGCCCTTCCCTACCACCCTAGTGCTGGGCGTGCCTGGAAATTGGAGAGGGAAGGCTGGCTGCAAATCAAGAAGCATAAATGCAAAATCAATGCATTTATCTGTCAGCATTTCTGACAAATTGCTTAAAGAGAGCTCAAAAGAGAATCTTCAAGCTTGCAGCAATTGGTAGCAAATTCTTTTCTTATTCTAAATCAATCTTCAGTTTGCACAAAATCTGATACTTAAGAGCTTTTTATTCTTGTTTAGAAAGAGGGCATCCCAAACTGTGTTAGCTTCAAAACCTGTAAATCTGGATTCCTTCTGATTTGGTAATATCTATTAACATTCTGAATATGCATACCTTTTGAAACAGGTCTGCCATGGAGAATCTAAGGGGAGAAGATGTTTGGCCTCCTGGCAATTCTACTTTTAGGGATCTATTCTAAAAAATAACAACAACAAACAAACAAAAACCTGGCCGGGCGCGGTGGCTCACGCCTGTAATCCCAGCACTTTGGGAGGCTGAGGGGGACGGATCACGAGGTCAGGAGATCGAGACCATCCTGGCCAACATGGTGAAACCCTGTTTGTACTAAAAATACGCCAGGCACGGTGGCATGCACCTATAGTCCCAGCTATTCGGGAGGCTGAGGCACGAACATCGGTTGAACCCAGGAGGCGAGATCGCGCCACTGCCCTCCAATCTGGGAACAGAGCGAGACTCTGTCTCAAAAAAAAAAAAAAAGAAAGAAAACCTAAAAAATGCCTAAAGGTATGAATAGAGACATTAATTGCTGCTTAGCAAAGAACTGGGAAAAAAATTATTCCTATGAGTAAGAGATTAGATAACTAAATCAGAGAGCATATACAATGCAACCCTATGCCATTAAAAAATGAAGACATGGTCAGGCAAAATGGCTCACGACTTATAATCCCAACACTTTGGGATGCCAAGGCAGGAAAATCGCTTGAGTTCAGGAGCTCAGGCCAGCCTGAGCAACATATTGAGACCCCATCTCTACAAAAAAATTAAAAACTAGCCAGGTGTGGTGGTGTGCACCTGTGGTCCCAGCTACTTGGGAGGCTAAGGAAGGAGGTTCGCTTTAGCCTAGTAGGTCAAAGCTGCAGTGAGCCATGAATGTGTCACTGCATGCCAGCTGGGTGACTGAGAAAGACCCTGTCTCTAAAACAAAACTAAACTAAAAGGCCAGGTGTAGTGGCTCATGGCTGTAATCCCAGCACTTTGGGAGGCCAAGGTGGGAGGATCACTTGATTCCAGGGGTTTGAAATCAGCCTGGGCAATATGGCAGACCCTGTCTCTACAAAAAAAAAAAAAAACTGTTTTGTTTTGTTCTGTTTGGGACGGAGTTTCACTCTTGTCACCCAGGCTGGAGTGCAGTGGTACAATCTCGGCTCACTACAACCTCCGCCTCCAGGATTCAAGCGATTCTCCTGCCTCAGCCTCCCAAATAGCTTGGACTACAGGCATGTACCACCACGCCTGGCTAATTTTTGTAATTTTAGTAGAAATGGGGTTTCGCCATGTTGGCCAGGCTTGTCTTGAACTTCTGACCTCAGGTGATCCACCCATCTGGGCCTCCCAAAGTGCTGGGATTACAGGTGTGAGCCACCGTGCCCAGCCAAAAAAAATGTTTTTAGTTAGCCAGGCATGCTGGTGTGTCTGTGTCCCAGCTACTTGGGAGGCTAAGGTGGGACAATTGCTTGAGCCCACAAGGTCGAGGCTGCTGTAAGCCATGATTGTGCCATGCACTCCAGCCTGGGACACAGAGTAAGATCCTGTCTCAAAATAAATAAATAAATAAATATAAATAAATAAATAAATAAAGACACTATATTTAATGACATGGAAAATGTCTAATACACTTTGGGTGATAAAGCAGATTTCGGAAAAATGTGAGCTGATGTTTATTGCTATGTCCTCATGCCAGCTCTCTTCTAAAGACTCTGCATGCCTGATCTGTGATCTTCATTACCACTCCCTGACCAAGATACAAAGCCATTTTACAGATGAAGGAATGAGGCTCCAAGAAATGCAACACCTCACCCAAGGCCACAGAGCATGTAAACAGCCAACCTGGGATTCAAACCCAGGACTGCCTGGCTTCCAAGACCCCAATACAATACAACATGAATCTTTTCAGAGCCATGTGACTTAAAAAGGACCGCCAGGCCAGGCATGGTGGCTCACGCCTGTAATCTCACCACTTTGGGAAGCCAAGGTGGGCGGATCCCTTGAGCCCAGGAGTTCAAGACCAGCCTGGGCAACATGGTGAAACCCCATCCCTACAAAAAAACACCAAAAAAAATTTAGCTGGGTGTGGTCGTGCACACCTGTGGTCCCAGCTACTGGGGAGGCTGAGGTGGGAGGATCACCTGAGCCTGGGGAGATCGGGGCTGCAGTGAGCACTGTGCACCACTGCACAGCCTGGGTGTCTCATATGATTCTCACATTACTCTCAGATCATTTCTTTTTAAGGATGAAGAAGCAAGGAGTTCATTTTCTTAAGGTTCTGACCCTGATGGCTGGCAAATCTGGACCCTTTTCCAAGAGTACTGCTCTTCACTCTGCAGCCCATCCACATCCTGCCCTGGGGGCCCTGCAGGCTGACGGGAAGCCCTCTGAGTGCCTCCAGCCCATAGGGAGCCCCTCCCAGGATGGCCCCTTCAGCAGCTGCCCCCACTAGGCCTCCTACTTGGCAGTCCTTGAGCACACACTGACTTTTCCATCTCCTTGTGGTGTCTGATTCTTTTTCTTTGCTGCCTCTTCTCTCATTGTTCTGCTCTTGTGAGCCAGCTCACCTCTCCTGGCACCAACCCATAGTGGCTTTGCACCCTACCTGTGCAGCCACCTGGTTGGACCCACCTGGAAAGCCTTCTGCCCCAGCATTAGCCCTGCCCAGCCCAGCCTTGCCTACCAGCAGGAACTGGACAGAAAACATGAGCCAGCTGGTTCAGGGCAATGCAGGTGAAATAGCTGTGGCATTCTGTGACACTCAGGGCTGGCAACTAAAATCAGGGGCCAGAGGTCACTGGGCACAAAGGAATGCACGGTTCTGACACGGTCGTGTAGAGACCACAGGCAGAGCTGGGCTCTGAGGGAGCCACAGTTGGCAGGGAGGATTGCAAATGCCTGGGCAAACAGGTCTGCCATGGAGAACGTAAGAGGAGAAGCTGTTTGTTTTGCCTCCTGTGACATATTACCTGCTGGGTAGAGGTTCTTGGAACCTGGGCCAGAGGTTTACAGGTGGACCCTGCCCCTGTCGGGGGGTGGAAATGCCTCAGGCCCTGGGAAGGCCTCTTCAGAAGCCACTGGGGAGGGAGGATGAAGGACTCAGAATCTTGATTTGTGAGGGGCCCAGAGACTGCAGGAACAGTCCCCATGCTGAGGCCACCCCCTGCTTCCTGGGGAGGGTGTCATACTAGCTAGCCACCAGTGAGGCTTTCAAAATGAAATTGAAAGCAATATCCTGTTTTGTTCCAAGCCATGGACTGACCTCTGCTCCTTGCCCCCAATAGGAGGCTGGTCCCTAGGTCCACAGAGAAACATACATCATCAACAAGGCTAAAAGACAAGCAATGGCCTGGATTTTTAAATTTCATTTTATATATAAGAGACAAAGGATTAATATTTAGCCTGTGTTTTAAAAAACACAAATCAATAAGGACAAATAATCTCACACAATAAATGGACAATGAATAGGAACAGAACAGACACAGAAGACATTACCAATAAACATTTTAAAAGATGCCCAATCTCACTGGTAATCAGGGAAGTATAAATTAAAACCACAACGAGATACTCTTTCGCCCCCACCAGAGTGGCAAACTCATTTTTTTAAGCAATAGTGTCTATGTTGCCCAGGCTGGCGTCAAACTCCTGGCCTCAAGTGATCCTCCCACCTCAGCTTCCAAAGTAGTTAGGATTACAGGGTCGTGCCACTGAGCCCAGCAGCAAACAATTTAAAGTCCAGCAATGCTAAATATTTGCAAGGATGTGGGAAAATAGCAAAACTTGGTTGCTGCTGGTGGTCACAGTAACAGTCTCGCCAGGGCAATACCTAAAAAAGAACTCTTCAGTACAGCAATTTCACTGCTAGAGATATAGTAATAGGATGGACTGCTATACAGCAGGTAAAACCAATAACTTAGATCTACAGGTCTCAACTTATGTCAATCTGAGACGAATAGATCTGTAAAACACATACTACTGTATGAAAGAAGAAGAGAACTACGATACTATTTTTGCTGAAATTATAAAAGCATAATAATGCTGGACACGGTGGCTCATGCCTGTGATCCCAGCACTTTGGGAGGTCAAAGTGGGAGGAATGCTTGTGCCCAGGAGTTTGAGACCAGCCTGGGCAACATAGCAAGACCATCTCTTAAAAAAAAAAAATAGCTGTGTGGTAGCATGCACCTGTAGTTCCAGCTGCTTGGGAGGATGAGATGGGAGGATCACTTGAGCCCAGGAGGTTGAGGCTGCAGTGAGCCATGATGGCGTCATTGCACTCCAGCAGCCTGGGAGACAGCAAGACCCTGTCTCTTGAAAAAAAAAGCATAAAATATGTATTGTTTATTGATACACACAAAAAATCCAAGACTAAGAGTACTTATTACTCACATAACATGATTCTAAGTACTTTCCATGTTTAAACAAATATAAACTTTAAAAACAGATCAAACGATACAAGATATAGTCAGCCCTCTGTATCCACGGTTTCTGCATCTGTGGATTCAATCAACCTTAGATTGAAAAATATTGGGGCCGGGCATGGTAGCTCAGGCCTGTAATCCTAGTACTTTGGGAGGCGGAGACAGGTGGATCACCTGAGATCAGGAGTTTGAGACCAGCCTGGCCAATATGGTGAAACCCCGTGTCTACTAAAAATACAAAAATTAGCCAGGTGTGGTGGTAGACACCTGTAATCCCAGCTACTCGGGAGGCTGAGGCAGGAGCATCTCTTGAACCTGGGAGGCGGAGGTTGCAGTGGTGAGCCTAGACCGCGCCGTCGTACTCCAGCCTGGGTGACAGAGCGAGACTCTGTCTCCAAAAAAAAAAAGAAAAGAAAAAAGAAAAATATTTGGGAAAAAAAATTCCACAAAGTTCCAAAAAGCAAACTGCCACTGAGCCCAGCAGCAGACACTTTAAACTCCAGCAATACTAAATATTTGCAAGGATGTGGGAAAACAGCAAAACTTGGTTGCTGCTAGTGGTCACAGTAGCACAGTCTCACCAGAGCAATATGTAAAAAAGCTGAAAATGTCAACTCTTCAGCACAGCAATTCCACTGCTAGAGATATAGTCATAGGATGGACTGCTATACAGCAGGTAAAACTAATAACTTAGATCTTGAACTTGCTGCTCACTAAGTACTATGTTGAATCCACACAAATGAAGTGATGTGTAGATACTGTATTAGGTATTGTAAGTAGTCTAGAGATTATCTAAAGCACATGGGAGGATGCACATAGGTTATATGACACCATTTTATATCACAGGCTTGAGCATCCAAGGATTTTGGTATACAAGGGAGGTCCTGGAACCAACCCCCCATAGATACTGGGGGACAACTGTACTATTTATGGATTCAGAGACATGCTAAAAGTGTAAAATGTGCTTCAGCACAACATATATTAAATTTATGATGGTGGCTCTCTGGTGGGGGTCGGCTGCAGGAGGGACAGAAAAGGGACTTCAACTTGATCTGTAGTGTTTTCTTTCATTTATAATTTTCTGAAAACAAGAAAGGTTAAATTTTTATTCTCTGTCAGACACACAGGTGTTTGTTATTTTTCCATGTAATTGTGTTTCAAATTTTTTTTCACATGAAAGTTTGAAGAGGGAAAATACAAGGGGCTTGATGATCTCCTACGAAGGGTGTCTATAACATCCAAAAGATGAAGCAACTTCTTGGCATGGGCAGGAGACCCACAGCACCTGTCACGTAAAGGGTCAAGGTCAAGACCAACTTTTTTTTCTTTTTTTTTTGAGACAGGCTCTCGCTCTGTTGCCCAGGCTGGAGTGCAATGGCATGATCATGGCCCACTGCAGCCTGAAACTTCTAGGCTCAAGTGATCCTCCTGTCTCAACCTCCCAGTAGCTAGGACTATAGGCAGAAGCCACACGCTGAGCTGGGATTTATTTATTTATTTATTTAGTAGAGACAGGGTCTTGCTGTGTTGCCCAGGCTGGTCTCAAACTCCTGGCCTCAAGCAACCCTCCCACTCCAGCCTCCTAAATTGCAGGGATTACAGGCATAAGCCACTGTGCCCAGCCAAGACCAACATTTATGCAATAAGCAACAGCCCTGATCTGTCCATGAAATTCACATGCTGTACTCATAGCAAAGTCCTCAGTCCTCATTCAACATATTCACTCTTGTGTTCTAGCTCATTGGTCCAATGTATCTCCTAGCTCATGGCAGTCGAAAGGCAGGCTCTCCCTTCCCATCTCCCTTGTACACCACCCAAAGTTTCGTGATCTCATTCTTCTAGTCCATGTGCCACTCGCCAAGCCACGTGCCATGGGGCTGCATCCTCTTGGGGGGCTCCTTTGCCTAATTTGCACAGACACTAGGCTAGTGGTTGACCTTCCAGTGGTCGTTGATATGGGAGTAGAGATGGCCAATGCTTGTGCAGCAAGGACAATGCTGAACTGCTGAGTCTGAACCTGTAATAGCTGTTTTATCCTGAAATAAAGTTACAATTTTTATGTACCTGAATAAATAGGTGACATATTTATACTAGTTACAATGTGCAACTATTGTTCAAGACGAAGGTGCTGTTGTGACAAATAAAATCCCAAAAAGATCACTACTAAATGGTCATTTTCTTAATTGATGGCCATTTTAATGCATGCTGGCCATTAAAAGCACAAAAAGAGCCTCAGGAAAAAAAAAAAAAGAACTAGCTGGGCATGGTAGCTCACACCTGTAATCCCAGCACATTGGGAGGCCGAGGCAGATGGATCACCTGAGGTCAGGAGTTCAAGATCAGCCTGACCAACATTGCAAAATCCTGTCTCTACTAAAAATACAAAAAATAGCTGGGCGTGGTGGCACACGCCTGTAATCCCAGCTCTGTAATCCCAGTACTCAGGAGGGTGAGGCAGGAGAACTTACTTGAAATTGGGAGGCGGAGGTTGCAGTGATCCGAGATTGCACCATTGCACTCCAGCCTGGGCAACAAGAGTGAAACTCTGTCACAGGAAAATAATAGCAACAACAGGCCAGACGCGGTGGCTCACGCCTGTAATCCCAGCACTTTGGGAGGCCAAGGCGGGTAGATCACAAGGTCAGGAGATCAAGACCATCCTGGCTAACACGGTGAAACCCCGTCTCTACTAAAAATACAAAAAATTAGCCAAGCGTGGTGGCAGGTGCCTGTAGTCCCAGCTACTCGGGAAGCTGAGGCAGGAGAATGGCGTGAACCCAGTAGGCAGAAGTTGCAGTGAGCCGAGATCACGCCACTGTACTCCAGCCTGGGTGACAGAGCGAGACTCTGTCTCAAAAAAAAAAAAAATAACAACAACAACAACAACAAAAATGAACTTTGACTAAGTCTCACATTCTATATAAGCAAAAATAAAATGAATCACAGACTTAAGTGTAAAATGTAAAACTTAAAAAATTTATAAAATCTTCTGGATCTAGAGCTAGGCAAAAAGTTATTAGGCTTGACACCAAAAGCATGATCCATTAAAAACAAACAAACAACAACAAAAAAAAAACTCACTGAGAGCTGGGTGCAGTGGCATGCACCTGTAGTCCCAGCTACTTGGGAGGCTGAGGCAGGAGAATTGCTTGAACCCAGGAGCTGGAGACCAGCCTGGGCAACATAATGAGACCCCATCTGAAAAAAAACCCCACTAAACTAGACTTCTTAATAAACTAGACTTTATAAAAAAATTTTTAAATTGCTATATGGGCTGGGCATAGTGGCTCACATCTGTAAAGTAATCTTAGCACTTTGGGAGGCTGAGGTGGGAAAATCACTTGAGCACAGGAGTTGGAGACCAGCCTAGGCAACACAGTGCAATCCCACCTCTATGAAAAAAATTTTAAATTAGCTGGGCTTTGTGGCATGTACCCATAGTCCTAGGTACTTGGAAGGCTGAGGCAGGAGAATCACTTGAGCCCCGGAGGTTGAGGCTGCACTGAGCCATGGTTGCACCACTGTGCTCCAGCAGGGTGAAAGAGTGAGGCCTTTCTCAAAAAATTAAAAAAAAAAAAAAAAAGGATTAAAAAATTTTGCTCTGCAAAAGACCCTTTTAAGAGGATGAAAAAAAGCTACAAAGTGGGGAAAAATATTTGTAAGCCACATGTCTGACAAAGGAATAATACTAGAATACATACAGAACTCTGAAACATTGAGCTGTTTAATATGTAAAACTCACTTTTGTGAGTTTTTGTCAAGGTTAATGAGTTGCTCCTCCCAAAAGCACTCCTTGGTTTCTGAGCAAAAAAAGCCAGATACAAGCCAGGTGCGGTGGCTCATGCCTGTAATCCCAGCATTTTGGGAGGCCGAGGAGGGCAAATCACCTGAGGTCGGGAGTTCGAGACCAGCCTGACCAACATGGAGAAACCCCATCTCTACTAAAAATACAAAATAAGTCGGGCGTGGTGGCACATGCCGGTAATCCCAGCTACTTGGGAGGCTGAGGCAGGAGAATCGCATGAACCCGGGAGGCAGAGGTTGCGATGAGCCAAGATTGAGCCATTGCACTCCAGCCTGGGCAACAAGGGTGAAACTCTGTCCCAAAATAAAAAAAAAGAAAAAAAAAGATCTGTGCAGTTTACTCTATGTAATTATATCTTAAAGCCCCATGATCTTTCTACCACTCCACATAACCTCCCTGAGGAGTATGTGACCTATGAAAAACACCAACTACAAAGAACAAACTACAAACGACTACAAAGAGTAGTAAGGACGACAGTAAAAAAAAAAAAAAAATTTTTTTTTTCTGAGACGGAGTTTTGCTCTTTCGCCCAGGCCGGAGTGAAGTGGTGCTATCTCAGATCACTGCAACCTCCACCCACTGGGTTCAAGAGATTCTCCTGCCTCAGCCTCCCGAGTAGCTGAGATTAGAGGTGCACGCCACCATGCCCAGCTAATTTTGTATTTTTAGTAGAGATGGGTTTTCGTCATGTTGGCCAGGCTGGTCTCGAACTTCTGACCTCAGGTGATCCACCTGCCTCGGCCTCCCAAAGTGCTGGGATTGCAGGCATAAGCCACCGTGCCCAGCCCAGTAAAGATTTTGAACAAGATACTCTATATTAGTGGAAGCTTCCATTCTCAGGATCTTGTTTTGTTGTTATTATTATTATTATTATTATTTGAGACATGCTCTCACTCTGTCACCGAGGCTAGAGTGTGGTGGCATGATCATGGCTCACTACAGCCTTGACCTTCTGGGCTCAAGCAATCCTCCTGCCTCAGCCTCCCAGGAAGCTGGAACCACAGGCACATGCCACCACACCCAACTAATTTGTAAAAAGTATTATCTGTAGAGATGGGGTCTCCCTATGTTGCCCAGGCTGGTCTCAAACTTCTGGGCTCAAGCGATCCTCCCACCTCAGCCTCCCAAAGTGCTGAGTTATAGGTGTGAGCCACTGCGCCTGGCCCATTTTCAGCATCTTGAATGGAACCACTGGTGTCTGTTTGTAAGTATGTACAGAAAATACATAAGAAGTGATAATTTGGGTTCAGAAAACTCTCTCAAGAAGACATAGAAGGGCCAGTGTGGTGGGTCACACCTGTAATCCCAGCACTTTGGGAGGCTGAGTCGGGAGGATCGCTTGAGCCCAGCAGTTTGAGACCAGCTGGGGCAACAAAGTGGAAATCTCTCTCTACCAAAACAAAATACAAAACATTTAGCCAGGCATGGTGGTGCACACCTGTAATCCCAGCTATTTGGGAGGCAGAGGTGGGCACATCACCTGAGACTGGGAGGTCAAGGCTACAGTGAGCCGTGATCATGCCACTGCACTCCAGCCCAGGTGACAGAGTAGCCTGAAACACTTGGAGTCAGGAGGCATCCATGCTGCAGGTTTTCTTTTGAAATAGCTGGACAGAGACCCCAGGAGAAGAGTCCTAGGAGTCAGGGATGGGGGCTGAGTCAAGACACTTGTCCCTTGATAGGATTACTAAAATACATACAAGGCTAGATATTAGTTTTCTAGGAAGAAAACCTTTGAGGTAGCCAGGTGCACATGGTGGTTTGTGCCTGTAATCCCAGCTACTCAGGAGGCTGAGGAAGTAGGATTGTTTGAGTCCACTAATCCCAGCATTTCGGGAGGCCAAGGCGGGTGGATCACGAGATCAGGAGTTTGAGACCAGCCTGGCCAACATAGTGAAACCCCGTCTCTACTAAAAATACAAAAAATTAGCTGGGCGTGGTGGCAGGTGTCTGTAATTCCACCTACTTGGGAGGCTGAGACAGGAGAATTGCTGAACCCGGGAGGCGGAGGTTGCAGTGAGCCCAGATCGCGCCACTGTACTCCAGCCTGGTGATAGTGCGAGACTCTGTCTCAAAAAAAAAAAAAAAAGAAAAAGAAAAACATATTTAAGTGTGTGTGTGCGTGTGTGTGTATAAAACAAAACTTGATGCTTCTCTTTGCTCAGGGGACTACAGAATTACAGAATGTCAGGTTAGGAAGCTGCATACTCAGGGTTCATAAGAGACCAAGTGAAATTTCACACATGTATGAAGGCTGCATACTTCAAATCACAACCTTATTGGGTTTAGGGATCAGGCTCAAACTCCAGCCTCTTTAGGAATCACAGAATGTTCTCCCAAAGGTAGAGCACATCTTGTCCAAACAGCCTATTTTACAAAACAAACTAAGGTCTGCAGAGGTTGAGTAACTTGCCTAAAGCCACACTAAGTTAGGACTGGTAGGGCTGGGATTTGCTTTCCTGTCAACTAACTCCCAAATGGAGGAATACATGCATGTCACTGAGGTTTATAAAGCATGATTTGTAAGCTAGAAATACAACATGTTTAGTTCTAAAGGGAGAGGCTCTGGCAGAATTGTTTCTACCCTTCATTATTAGGACACTCCCATGGCAAGACCAACCCAGAAGATGAAATTACAGTCTGCATGTTGGCCTGTTGAATGTATGACCAGCTTTATTCCCATCTTCAGCATAAGCTCAGGCCTGTCCACCCATCTCCAGCAGCCCCACCTTTGCTTAGGTAGTTTACCCTGCTGGAACCTTCTCCCTCCTACTCCCCAGACATAGTTACTATACTGTGGGCTTTAGGGTCACTGTAAGAATGGGCCAAGCCATCATTACACAAGCATTCCTGTAAAATAGCTCACCACTAGGACAGGTTGCTCACTGACCCATGCGATGGGTTGAACATGTTCTTAGCATCAAACTGTGTGTTAAGCATTTTCTTACGGGACCTCATTTAACCCTCACAACACACTATTTATACATAAGAAAAGTCAAGGCCAGGTGTGGTGGCTCACACCTGTAATCCCAGCACTTTGCGAGGTGGCTGAGGCAGGCAGGTAACTTGAGCTCAGGAGTTCAAGACCAGCCTGGGCAACATGGCAAAACACCATCTCTACAAAAAAATACAAAAATTAGTTGGGTGTAGTGATGCAGGCCTGTAGTCCCAGCTACTGGGGAGGCTGAGATAGGAGGATCACTCAAGAGTTCGAGGCTGGAGAGAGCTGTGATCGTGCCATTGCACTCAGCCTAGGTGACAGAGCGAGACCTTGTCTCCACCAAAAAAATAAAGGAAAATAAAAGTCAAGTTCGACTTAAGTAAAAAAACTACTCAGCTAGAAAGTGGTTCATTTGAATCCAGATCTGTCTGGCTCCAAAGTTTCATCTGTAGATTGAAGTAAAATAGAGGCTGGGATCAGCAGCTCACCCCTATAATCCCAGCACTTGAGGCCAAGGCAGGAAGATGGCTTGAGGCAGGGGTTTGAGACCAACCTGGGTAATACTTCATAACCCCATCTCTACAAAAAATTTTAAAATGATCTGGGTATGGTGGCACTCACCTGTAGTCCTAGCTACTTGGGAAGTTGAGATGGGAGGATCGCTTGAGCCCAGAAGTTTGAGATTATAGCGAGCTATGATCACACCAGGGTTCATAACGATTGAAGCACAAGTGAGATTTCACAGAAGTACAAAGGCTTCAAGCTGCAGACCTATCCTTTCAGGGATCAGGCTCTAACCCCAGGCTCTTTGGGAAGTCTCCCCCTCCCATTTCCACAAACCAGATTCCTCCTGCTTTGATTGACATCTTTAATGGTACTGCAAACTTTCTGCCTTGAATCAGTGTGTCTACGGACTTCCCCCGTAGACTCCTTCTAGAAAAATAGCTCTGTCAGTGAAAACAAACTTATTCATCTTTTTATTACCTTTACATGCTTCACAGTAGACTGCAGCAATGTACAGCATTCAAGGTAGAGGAGGGTAACTAAAACAGATTTATACCATTCACTGATTCCAGCAGCCAAGTTCACAGTTATTTTCTACTGTTACATTTAGACTGGAGGATCCCCAGTGGAATGCAGAGGGATATCATTACCAAATCATTCATAAATCATGTTTTGGAAATTATGGGAAGAGTCTATTTCTTGTAACTATTTATTGTTACCACCCAAAACACTTCCAGGCTTAAAACAAGGCGCTCCTATAGAAACAGCATTTTGTAGTTTTCCGTGTGTGTGTAAATTGGTGGTCACAAGAACAGAAAAATAGCTCAGCAGCTGTCTGAGCTATGTGATGTATGCAAAATGTATCAAGCCCAGAGAGACATGAGTGTGGGACTTCAGTCATGCTCCTTCCTTCCCAGGGACAATTGTTTGAAGGCATTTTGCTCCTAACTAGCTGTTTGACCCATTACTTTCATGTTAACAAAATTTGTGATACAAAGAACAAAGTATAATGAATCAATAGCTTGTATCATTTTAATGTACATTCTTGGTAAATCACTTACGAACTGTCTCTTCTTTTCATTTATTTATTTATTTAGAGACAGAGTCTCGCTCTGTTGCCCAGGTTGGAGTGCAGTAGCGCGATCTCGGCTCACTGCAACCTTCGCCTCCTGGGTTTAAGCGATTTTCCTGCCTCAGCCTCCGGAGTAGCTGAAACTACAGGTGCCCGCCACCATGCCCAGCTAATTTTGTATTTTTAGTAGAGACAGGGTTTCACCATATTGGCCAGGCTGGTCTCGAACTCCTGACCTTGTGATCCTCCCGCCTTGGCCTCCCAAAGTGCCGGGATTACAGGTGTGAGCCACTGCGCCCGGCCTCCTTTTCTTTTAAAAACCCACTTGTAACTCCTGCTCATCAGATCATATATTCAGGGCAACTTGAGTCTATGCTCCTGGTTGCATTCTGCAAACATGGCCCAAATAAACTCTCTACTTATATTACTTTTGCCTCAGATTTTTCCCTTAGGTCCACAGTCTTATGTGATCATAGCCATCCCCATGGAGGGCGGTCCACAAAGCCCACTTACCCCTCTATCCCTACCATCAGCACCAAGTCACTGGATCCCAAGCTCTGAGCACCACACCTAATTCTGAGAGGCTTTAGCCACTGATCTCTCTGCCTTCCCAGCTCTGAGTGTTCCCAACACCCTGGGTGCAGCTGCCTCATAGGCAGCCCCAGGCCAGCTTTAGGGCAGGTCTGGAGGAAGCCTGCTCAGCCCAGGTTTCTCCTTGAATTCCTTCCTTGGAGGTTCGCTGAAGCCCCAGACTAACCCATCCACCTTCCTTGGGGAAGGAGGCACGTGGACAGGGGGAAGGAGTTGGTCGTGAGGAGTTCTGGAGAGCAAAGGACAGATTTTTCTTTCCTTCTGGGGAGAAAGACTCTGGGCCGGGAGTGGTGGCTCATGCCTGTAATCCCAGCACTTTGGGAGGCTGAGGCAGGTGGATTACTTGAGGTCAGGAGTTTGAGACCAGTCTGACCAACATGGTGAAACCCCATCTCTACTGAAAATACAAAATTAGCTGGGCGGGTGGTGCACACCGGTAATCCCAGCTACTTGGGAGGCTGAGGCAGAAGAATTTCTTGAACCCAGGAGGCGGAGGTTACAGTGATCCGAGATCATGCCATTGCACTCCAGCCTGGGGCAACAAGAGTGAAATTCCACCTCAAAAAAGAGAAAAAGAAAAAGACTCTGGACAGCCCTGAGTCAAATGGAGAGGAGGATGTCCAGCAGACCCAAAGACTGGACATGTAGCTGGGTGGAAGTCACCATCTTGGCAATCAGCTAGGAGAAATAATTGGGTTCCAGAAAGAGGCCACCAAGGAGGGGATCCTCTCCTACTTTCAAATCAGTCAGAATTCCCACCCAGACACCAGTCAAGGGTTTCCAGGGACCAGCCCTGCCTCAAAGGAAAGGCTGAGAACAAGAGCAAGCTTTTTTTATTCATCAGCCCAACAACACAGCAAGAAGGTAGTAAGTGATGAATTAACCAGCTCAGAGGTTATGTAACATGCCAGAGGTCATACGACCAACAGGGAGAGGAGCCAGGGCTGTCATCCAGGATAGTCTAACTTCAAAGTTCTTGCTCTTTTCTCTCAGGCAAAACAAGGATCTGGTAAGTAATAGGCCTGGGTGTTGGGCAACAGGAAAGCAGGCTGTGTGTGAGCAGATCGGAGAAAACAGAGGACAAAAGTCCAAGCGCATTCCTCACCATGGCACTTGCAACACCGAATAGTGCTCACCTTGATTTATTTCTTCTCCTATGAGGCCGCAAGTTCCTAGCAGGGTGAGGACTGAGTTCTGTGGCCTCTATATCCACAGCATGCGCTAGCATGACACAGAATCTGTTCTTGGGAATGTTTGCTGATGGTTTCAGCCCTGAGGCTTCTTTTTTCATTTTTATTTTTATTTTTTTGAGACGAAGTCTTTCTCTGTCCCTCAGACTGGAGTGCAGTGGTGCAGTCTCGGCTCAGTGCAACTCCGCTTCCCACGTTCGGGCAATTATCCTGCCTCAGCCTCCCAAGTAGCTGGGATTACAGGCATGCGTCACCACGCCAGACTAATTTTGTATTTTTAGTAGAGATGGGGTTTCTCCCTGTTGGCCAGGCTGGTCTAACTCCTGACCTCAAGTGATCCGCCCACCTCAGCCTCCCAAAGTGCTGGGATTACAGGCATAAGCCACCATGCTTGGCCTTTATTTTTATTTATTTTTATTTTTTTTTGACATGGAGTCTCGCTCTGTCACCCAGGCTGGAGTGCAGTGGCGCAGTCTTGGATCACTGCAACCGCCGCCTCCCAGGTTGGAGCAATTCTCCTGTCTCAGACACCCTAGTAGCTGGTATTACAGGCACATGCCACCATGCCCGACTGATTTTTGTATGTTTAGTAGAAACGGGGTTTCACCATGTTGGCCAAACCAGTCTCCTGACTTCAAGTGATCTGCCTGCCTGGGCCTCCCAAAGTGCTGGGATTACACCCACCCAGCCTTTATTTTTATTTTTTGAGTCTAGGTTTTGCTCTGCTGCTCAGGCTAGAGTGCAGTGGCATGATCATGACTCAATGCAGCCTTGAACTCCAGGGCTCAAGTGATCCTACCGCCTCTGCTTTCCAAAGTGCTGAGATTACAGGCATAAACCACCATGCCGGGCCTGAGCCCTGAAGCTTCTGAAGGGGAAACGTAGGAGAGAAATCAGGTAAAACCACCGCAGTCAGACAATAAGGGTGCAAGCACAAGGGAGTGGAAGGGGCAGAAAGGAAATAGGTCAAACACTCAGAAAAATCATCTGTCTGGATAAATGAGTCTCCTCCTGACACAGCAATAAGAATTTCTCTGAAGCTTGGTGCTCTCAGAGGTCCCGGGGCTGTAGCAGGTAAGTGACCTGTTTTGTTTATAGATTAAAAAAAGTCAAAGGTCAGAAATGTTGCCATGTGGCCTGATTTATTATTTATTTATTGGTTGGTTGGTTGGTTTTGTATTGGGCAGCCTCCTGAGCCAGAGTAGGCTGAGAGACTCCCCTGTGGCCTGATTTCGTGTGAAGAAATATGTGCACTTTGGGGAGTAACTTTCCTTAGAGTCCTCCCAGCCTGAGGGGGCACCCATGAGTCCAGAAGAGAGGCTTAAGAGACTAGGGGGTCAGGGAAGGGCTGAACTTGTCTAGGGAGACCCTGGGAAGTAGTGAGTGACTTCCCAGGGTCACTGGGAAGAGGACCCCACTGTCCTCATCTCAATCCCATCTACTGACCAGCCTTGATCCACTTAGTTTTCTCAGCAAATTAGAGAGAGTGATGTTAAGGCATTGCATGCTTTCTAGCATTCAGGAATCAGCAAGTTCAGAAAGCGTGATCTTGGAGTTCTAGGCAAAAAGGAGTCTGCATGTCCCTCCAACTCTTCCTACTTAGCCTTTTTAAAAACAAAAACAAATCTAGTTCTCTGAGACACAGCTTTGTTCTGACTTCTCCCTTTTGCATGTCCAGGCCCACACCCCACCTGATGTTGTTGAAAGTGCTGTCCTGACCATAGACTTAGTATCTGGCCGAGTTGAGTGGTAAGACAGGATCAGTGGTGCACAGGGCTCCCCAGCGGTGCTGCTGAAGCTAACCAGTGCTGATAACATGGGTGGCAGCCTGCTCTCTGTGTCTCAAGCACTTTCACATTTGCCATCTCTCGGGGTCCTCCCAGGGACTGGTCACACCGGGAAGGAAGCTTTACTTACTGTGCTGCTGCAGAGGCAGTGAAGCTACTGGGAACTGAAATCCTCTGTCTGCCAGCTTCCATCCCACCCCTTGCACTGAGGACAGAAGAAAATAGGCCCAGGAGTAGGCAGCAAAGAATGAAAGCCATGTTAGTGAGCAGCTGATGAAGAGAGAGGAGACTGCTAAGTTTAGTGGCCTGGGTCGGGGAGACTGGGGCTGATCCCCAAGTTTGCCCATGAAGGGGTTCCAACTCAGAGGCAGTGTCCTGGGGGTACAGCCCAGGCCTTGGCACTTGCCCCTCCCCATCGGAATATTCTCCTTAAAGCCCACACTCCTTGCCCTCTGTGCCCATAAAGGAGAAAGAATCGAGAGTCTTAGACCAGAACTCGAAGTCACTGCAGCCACCAACCAAAGCCCCCCCAACCAAGTCCACCAGGCCAAGCCAGCTTTTCCTATTGCCTAGGTGTTGGTGGGGGGCGGGAGGGGGGCGGGGGAGGGGCGGGTATCTTCCCCCCAGTGCACTCGTCCAGAGGTGGGGCTTCCGAAGCTCGGCGGGACCTCCAAGTTCCTCTCCCGGGGAACTGCCCCGCCCCCTCTCTTCCCGCGGGGGGCCAGTACCTGAGGAAGCGGACACCCTGCAACCTGGTTTCCTGCCAACTCCGAGAGAGGGCGGCCCGGGCCCCCAGCACCCCCGGGCTCCCGGCGCACAGCCTCCCCAGGCGCAGCATCCCGACGCAGACAGCCATGGCTCGCTTTGCCCTGCGTCCCGGCCCGAGTAAACTTTTAAAGTGAGCCGGGGTGGGGCGGGCGCGGAGCAGGCGGGGAGGCGGGGAGGGTGGCCTCTGCCTATGGGGTGCGGCGGATTCGGTCTCCGCCGGCGGGGCGGGGCGAGGCGCGGCGGCGGCTACTTCGCGCGGGACAACCTTCCCCTCGGACCCCGCGGCCCTCCCCCTCCCACCCTCGAAGAATAGCCCTGGTTTCCCCTGGATCCGAAGGCCCCAGCTGCAGTCCGAGACAGATCTTCCTCGCGACCATCCTCAGGGGCCTGGATGTTAGAGGCGCAAAAATTTGTTGATTTCCTAGAGGGAGAGCTAGCCGCACATCTGTGAGGGGCCAGATGGCAAGGTCAAGATCCATCCATCCCCTGCCCCCTTTAGCGCTCGGGTCACGTGCTGGCCCCGCTGCTTGCGAGCCGGGGGCCAAAGGAGCAGGCGCGAAGCGTCCTTGAGGCATGCCAGCTGGAGCAGAGGGCCCGCGGAGGTGGGGAGGCAGCCAGAACAAAGGGTGTCGCGGGTGAGCCCCTGCGGGCCCGCTGGCGCCAGAGTCCCAGCTGAGGCCAGATGTCAGCTTCAGAAGGGACACTAGTTGCACCCCATCTCACAGGAGGCATCCTCCCATCCCTTCTCGGCGCCTCTGTCTTGACCTTCTGCACAGGGCTGGGGGCCGGACACTGTAAGGTGGCCTCAGGGACTGGGACCTGTGTATTTCATCCTCCATCTGCCTGTCTTGGGGCCTGTGGCACAGTTCCCTGTGCTGCCCCAGGTGTGAATGGAAAGCAACCCTATGCCCCTCCTTAGGATTCCTGAGGCCCGGGGTGAGTGGGGTACTAAGACCTGGGCAGAGCTGCGGGACAGAGAAGGTGATAATCCCGCTCTGGTCCTGGCTAGGAAAAGTGGCACTGGGCACCAAAGAGTAGCACAGTTTATACCTGTTCCAGGTGCACACTGCCTCGGCCTAGCCGTGACTCTTCCTCTAGAGAAGCAGCTGGAGAAGAATGGGGCAAAGCCCTGGCAGTGTGACCTCTCCTCTCCTGACTGGAGGAGATGAAGTAAACCCTGCCGGGCAAAAGGGGTGGCTGAGAGTGGAGCCGGGCCTGAGGTGACCTTTGCCCTTATCTGGGAACTCTGGCTCCACTTCGGTCATGAGAAGGAGTCCATGCTGGGCCTCTTTATGATCTTGAGCGTGACCTCAAACCCTCCCTGGAACCCCGGTTCCTAGGGAGGGTCCCCACACTTCAGTTTCTGTGGGGTTGGGGCAGGAAGAGACAGAGGAACAAAGAGATCACACAAGGCTGGGCCTGCAAGGGTGTGCTTTCCTAATTAGACTGTCTTTGATAGCGGACCAGGGAATGTGGAGGGCTGGGGCATTCACAAGTCTGGGGTCCCAGCCCTGGCTGGCAGGCTCAGCCTCTAGCTTGCTGGGTGACCCTGGGTAAACTGCTGTCCCTCTCTTGGCCTATGAAGTGTGGGGTAGGTACTGATCTTGTAGGTCCTTCCACTCTCCTGGCTAGTTTGAGGGTCAGTCCTAGAGCAGGAGAGAAGTGAGTTCCTCCTTGAACTTTGCTCCAGCTTCGGCTTTTCAAGACACTGGGCTTTCCTGACTCTTCCTAGGTGCACAGGCCGTGGCATCATAGCCACCAGTTTCAGGGTATCTTGTACATGCCAGGCTCTTCAAGACATTTTCTCTGACCCTCACAAACACCCTGCAAGGAATAGGCATGCCTTGGAATGTGTCTTTGTTTTTATGGATGAAGAAACTGAATCCCAAAGAGGTTCAGCTTCTTAAACATAGGCCAAAGCTCTGCCCGTAGTCTCTTTGTGGCTTTGGGCAAGTCACAGGGCCTCTCCAGCCTCATTATCTGTCAAATGGGGATAATAATACCAACTTCACGCAGAGGGCTGGGTAAGAATTGAGTAGGTGGCACAGAACTGGTAGTCGGCCAGTTTTCAGTGATCGTTTCTTTTTCCATCCTCTCCTTCCTCTCGTGTCTTCACTCTAAGACCTTCCTCTGTGTAGGAATTGCAAACCTTTTTTAGGAGGGGGAATTGTTTTACTTCTGCAAAGCCCTGGTAGGCACTGGTTCTGTGGATGGGAAGGAGGGCTGGGAGAAAGTCAAGATGGCTGGTGGGGAAGTCCGTGAGTCATGGTGGGGGAATCATGTTGACCCGGCATTCTTTGGCTAGTATAGGGAAGTGGGGAGGAGGGCAGTGGGCCATCCAGGCTCTCCAGCTTCCCTTCCCTTCCCTTTAACCAATTAAATTCCCCGTTGCTCCCCAAGGGGCCTTCTGCCTGAGCCATCACATCTCCTTCATGCTGCACGTGACTTGCATGATTTATGGTCCCTGTAATTTGGCTCATGCCATTGGCTACCATGAGAAAGCCCTTATTCCCGCCCCTTTGCCCATGTCCTGCTTCTGTGCTTCAAAAGCAGGCTCAAAATGTAAACACCATTTATTGATTTTTTTTTCTTTCGTAACATCAACCTGCAGAAGACCTAGTCACAGTTACAGAACAGAATGTAAATGTAAGTATCACTAACCTTGGAAGTTACATCTGATAGTAGTTGAGAGGGAAGGGGCAGGGGAGAGTATAAAATAAAAATAAAAAGGTATGTCATTATGTACAAAAATAAAAATAAAACTATAGTACCAGGACTTAGGGAGGAGAGATGGGGTGCAAGTACCCACTTATCAAACAGAAAATCTAAAACTGGCAAAATAAGTATGTCATTTAGAGACAAGTAGCAGAAGATAAAACAAAAATAGTTACAATAGTTCAAATGATTCTCTTTGGACTTAAATAGATATTTCACCAAAGATATATATATATGTATTCCCCAAAGAAATATATCTCCAGGCTGGGCGTGGTGGCTCATGCCTGTAATCCCAGCACTTTGAGAGGCCAAGGTGGGCGGATCACGAAGTCAGGAGATTGAGACCATCCTGGCTAACACGGTGAAACACCGTCTCTACTAAAAAAAAAAAATACAAAAAAATTAGCCAGACTTTGTGGCGGGCACCTGTAGTCCCAGCTTCTCAGGAGGCTGAGGCAGGAGAATGGCGTGACCCTGGGAGGCAGAGCTTGCAGTGAGCCGAGATCTGCCACTGCACTCCAGTCTGGGTGACAGAGCGAGACTCTGTCTCAAAAAAAAAAAGAAATGTATCTCCAAAGAAGATATACAGATGGGCAATAAGCACATGAGAAGGTACTCAACATCACCAGAAATTAGGGAAATTCAGATCAAAACCATCCTCACACCCATCAGGATGGCTATTATCTGAAAACAACAACAGGCCAGGTGCGGGTGCTCACGCTTGTAATCGCAGCACTTTTGGAGGCCAAGATGGGTGGATCACTTGAGTCCAGAAATTTGAGACAGGCCTGGGCAATGAAGTGAGAAACTGCCTGTACAAAAAGTACAAAAATTATCTGAGTGTGGTGGTGCGTGGCTGAGGCAGAAGGATCACTTGACCCCAAGAGTTTGAGGCTGTGGTGAGCTGAGATCACACCACTGCACTCCTGCCTAGGTGACAGAGCAAGATCCTGTCTCAAAAAATAAATAAATAAACGAACACCCACAAAAAGCCCAGAAAATAACAAGTATTGGTGGGGTTGTGGAGAGATCGGACACGTGCGCATTGGTGGTGGGAATGTAAAATGGGGCCACCACGGTGGATGGTATGGTGCTTCCTCAAAAAAATTAAAAATGAGTTATATGATCCAGCAATTCTACTTCTGGGTATACACCCAAAATAATTGAAAGTAGGGACTCCCACAAACATTTGTGTACCAGTATTCACAACAGAATTGTTCCCAATAGCCAAAAGACAGACACAACCCAAATATTCATCAATGATTGAATGGATAAACAAATGTGGTATATCCATACAATGGAATACTATTCAGCTTTCAAAAAAGGAAGGAAATTCTGACACATGCTACAATCCACATGAACTTTGAACACATTGTGCTAAGTGAAAAAGCCAAACACAAAAGAATAAATACTGTATGATTCCATTCATATGCGACACCTAGAGTAGTCAAATTCTTAGAGACAAAGTGGAATGGTGGTTGCCGGGGTGGGAGGTGTGGTGGGGGAATGGGGAGTTATTATTTGTTTAATGGGTATAGAGTTTCAGTTTAGGAAGATGAAAGGGTTTTGGAGATGGATGGTGGTAATGGTTGTATAACAATGTGAATATACTTAATGCCACTGAACTGTAACCCTAAAAATGGCTAAAATGATATATTTTATTTATGTCTATTTTTCCACAACTTTTAAAAAAGCTTTTCTTTGGGGCATAGCAGTGGGAGGAAGAGTGAGGGCAGAGAACAGGCTTTTGTTAAAAAAAGCTTTTTTTGGCCTGGTGCAGTGGCTCACACCTGTAATCCCAGCACTTTGGGAGGCTGAGGCGGGTGGATCATGAGGTCAGGAGATCGAGACCATCCTGGCTAACACAGTGAAACCCCGTCTCTCTTAAAAATATAAAAAATTAGCCGAGCGTGGTGGTGGGCGCCTGTAGTCCCAGCTACTCAGGAGGCTGAGGCAGAGGAATGGTGTGAACCCGGGAGGCGGAGCTTGCAGTGAGCCAAGATGGCATCATTGCACTCCAGTCTGGGTGACAGAGCAAGACTCAGTCTCAAAAAAAAAAAAAAAAAAGCTGTTTTCTTATATTATTTTCTAAGATGGTGTGTATGATTCCTCTTAATAAAATTTTTTATTAACATGCCTGAGGGAGGCTTCAATCAGTTACAGGAACTAATGTGTTTGATGAGGTTTTCACTGTAAAAACATGAGTGCAAAGAGGTTACTTAGGCTTGGAATCAACTTCAGTGTCAGATCTGGAAAGAATCCAGCCCTAGTGCTTTTTCTGTCAATGACCTTGAGTAAATCCTTTTTCTCTGGTGTAATTTTTCATAGCTCTCTGTTGTAATTGACTGTCTCCAAGTAGTAAGTAAAAAATGGCCCTTTTAAAGAATTTCCTTCACTGTGTGTTAGAGAACTGAGCTGTCTAATAAGAAATGCAGTGATCATGAAGGAGAGGTGGAAAAAAAATAGAGACCGCTGGCAGCCACAGAAAGAAAAAGGGAGAGGAAGTTGAGAAAGGAAGTTTCAATTTTCAAAGATATTGAAATGACTTGGAACAGAATGCGTATATTCTGCAAAAATCAAGCCAATTAGATCCAGTAGCCAATATCAAAAAAAAAAAGGCTAATAAAAATTGTTCTAAACGTGGATGTTTCTCATTCTCAAACTCTCAAACTGAAAGTGAAAATAAGGAACTTGCTTTGAACTACTGTGTAGAGTCAAGTTATCTTTTAGTTATCTTTTTTTTTTTTTTAAGAGACTGTCTCACTCTCACCTGGGCTGGAGCTGGAGTGGTGCAGTAGGGCAATCATAGCTCACTGCAGCCTTGAACTCCTGGGGTCAAGTGATCCTCCCACCTCAGCCTCCTGAGTAGCTGGGATTACAGGCGCATGCCACCACACTGGGCTAATTTTTCTTTTTTTGTAGAGATGAGGATCTCAATGTGTTGCCCAGGCTGATTTTGAACTCCTGGGCTCAAGTTGATCCTCCTGCTTCAGCCTTCCAAAGAGCTGGGATTCACAAGCAGGAGCCACCACACCCAGCTGAGTAAAATTATCTTGATCGTGACTAACAATTGCTGCAGGCGCAGGCAGATGTGTTTTTAAATGATCAGTATTTTCTTGCTTATATCCCCAAAATTGAAAAACTCAGCCATAATCCCAGCAACTGCCAAAAAACTGTGAAAGCTTTGCTTTTGTAAGAGGATAGGACAAAAATCTTTATTTGGATGGTGTAATATTTTACTTTTCTTGGGTCAAAGTTAAGAACTAAAGTCAACTGTGAAGTCTTGGATAAAGACCCACTGTTAAACCAAATCTAATTTAACTTTCTTTTTTTATTCATTGGTTCAGCATTCATTCATTGAGTAACTACTTGCTGACAAGCATGATATGAATGAGACATGGTGTCTGCTCTCAATGAGCTCGCTGTCTAGGAGAAAACACCAACCCTGAGACTGACAATGGCCTGCAGTGCGGCCAGTGCTGTGTGAGTGAGGCTGCGGGAGAGGCACCTACCCAAGGTGTGTTGCAGAAGGCCTCCTGGAGGTTTGCATCTAGTCCTGAGAAAGAAGCAGTGTGTCAGTTTCCTATTGCTGCTGGAACAAATTGTACACATGTAGTGGCTTAAAACCCCAGAAATTTATTGGGGTCTCGATCTCCTGACCTCGTGATCCGCGCACCTTGGCCTCCAAAGTGCTGGGATTACAGGTGTGAGCCACCGAGCCCAGCCTCAAATTTGTATCTTTAGTGCCTAGCACTCTTCATGGGAGCTTATTAAATATTTATTGATCAAAATAATACATGAATGATTACATCCATAGCACTGTTGTCCTCCTAGTCCAAGTTAATACCATCTCTCACCTGGTCTGCAGTGGGGTCCCAAGTGGTCTCCCTACATCTCCTTTGCTCATTACAATCCATTTTATACTCTGCAGCAAGAATGATCTTTCCCAAATGCAATTTTGCTTTAAAACCCTTTAATGGCTTCCCATTGCTCTTAAAATAAATGCCGTTATATTCTGAATATGACCCACAAAGTAAATATAATTTCATTTATTAGCAGTTTGGCCACTTGCTAGTTATGTGATTATTAGAAAAGTAGTAAATCTCACTGAGTTTTGGTTTCCTCATCTTAAGAATGTAAACAATAGGCCGGGGTAGGGCCTAGATGTTTGTACTTAAGGAAAAAAAAAAAAGAAAGAAAAAAAGAAAAGCTTTCCAGATGATTCTGGAACAGGATGAAACTTAGACCTCATTGTATGAGCTGTTTCCAATAATTTTGCAAGTAGTATGATTATATATGTCATTTTGACTGATTTCAAAAGACTCCAGGCCTTCAGAGTGTTTTTCTAGGCTGATATGTGAGTATATAGAGCTTAATTTAAACAAATGGTGCCTCGGGAGGATTAGTGATCACTCACCTTTTAAACCGATGTACTTTTTAAATCCTGTATTTAGCAGGGTTACAGAAAAACTGATATTTTTTTAATCAGAGAAGTTCAGGAGAACTGATTTTTTAAATTTTTATTTTTTTTTTTTGAGACAGAGTCCCCCTGTACTGCCCAGGTTGGAGTGCAATGGCACTATCTTGGCTCACTGCAACCTCTACTTCCCAGGCTCAAGCAATCATCCTGTTTCAGCCTCCTGAGTAGCTGGAATTACAGGCGTGTACCAGCATGCCTGGCTAATTATTGTATTTTTTGTAGAGATGGGGTCTCTCCATGTTGCCCAGGCTGGGCTCAAACTCCTGAGCTCAAGGGATCTGCCCACCTCTACCTCCCAAAGTGCTGGAATTATACAGGGGTGAGCCACTGCTCCCAGCCCAAGAACTGATTTTTTAAAGAAATAAATATTAATACATATTATATACCTCTTTATGTTCAAAATAAGAAATGTACTTTTTATTTACATTTTATTTTTTTGAGACAGAGTCTCACTCTGTTGCCCAGGCTGGAGTGCAGTGGTGCCACCTCAGCTCACTGCAAACTCTGCCTCCCAGGTTCAAGCAATTCTCCTGCCTCAGCTTCCTGAGTAGCTGGGATTACAGGCACCTGCCACCATGCCCAGCTAATTTTTGTATTTCTAAGTAGAGAGAGGGTTTCAACCATGTTGGCCAGGCTAGTCTCAAACTCTTGACCTTGAGTGATTCACCTGCCATGGCCTCCCAAAGTGCTGGGATTACAGGCGTGAGCCACCACACCTGGCCCAAAATAAGAAATTTATTACATATTTTTTTTTCTGAATTGCTGAACCAGACTTCTTAGAAGACAACATAATTTTTAAAAAAATTTTTGTAATTGGGCAGCCTCTCAAACCAGAATCGGTTTAGAGAGACTCCTTTGTAATTTCAACTTTAAATCAAAGTAAATTGTTCCAAATAAAGAACACGGTGTCATCCATTATGCAGGTAACTGTCAGCTAGCTGCCTTCAAGGCAGGACCTGAATGAAGCTGCACCTGGATCCTACATGCATGTGTCACAAAATGCTAAAGGGTGGGGGGTGGGGGGGTGAGCGGTGGGCCGGGTGGGATAGGATGCAGGGTTTTGTTTTTATTCAAGGGTAATCTGTACTTTGGTGATAACAGGACCAATTTAGATTCACAAATTAGGTAAGAAACCTGAATTAACTCGCTGGGGTTGTTTGACTTTATTCGAGTGATGGTTTTGTTTGTTTGAAGACAGGCCCTCACTCTGTCGCCCAGGCTGGAGTGCAGTGGCGTGATCACAGCTCACTACAACCTCGACCTCCTAGGCTCAATAGAGTCTCCCACCTCAGCCTCCTGAGTAGCTGGGACTACAGACATGCTCCACCACACCCAGCTAACTTATATTTTTTGTAGTGTTTCACTATGTTGGCCACGCTGGTCTGAAACTCCTGGGCTCAAGCAATCCACCTGCCTCAACCTCCAAGTGCTGGGATTACAGGTGTGAACCACCGCACTCAGCCCCAGCGATGGTTTAACACACCTTTTAGATTGATGTCCCAGGTGGCCACTGGCCTGCCTCTTTGCACCTCAAGTGCTAACTAGATAACAAAAGGTCACTTCTGCACCCTCATAAATATATTTTCTCACTCTCCCAGGTCAGTGTTTTAGACTTTATTACACAACTGTGCAGGCTGGGGAAGAAGAGGTCAGGCAGGGATGGAGGAGGGAAGTGGGTCTATTTTGAACTGCATCAAATTCCCTCCCAAGTGACTGAGGGTGGAGCCCAATGGAGAAGCTCTAGAGAGGCTGCTTCTCTTAGCTGGGGGGGCCAAGGGAGCGTCCGAAATATGTGCACAAAGGACCACAAAGCCTGCAGGCAGACACACCGCCAAAGATGTGGATGACAGCCAGGCACAACACTGGCCAAGTCGGAATGGGACAAAGGAGGCATGCTCATCGGTTGAATTATCCCAGCATGTTCATAGCTATTCTTTGTTTTTCTTTTCTATTTTGATGAAAAATGTTGCAGTTTTTTACCTTGTCACTGAACAATAACAAACTTGTGACATTTTACAACACACAGGCGATTTAGTGTGCTGTGACCATTCTAGGGTGTTTCTGACACTTACAGAAACATGTTTTGGTCTTGTGGGGCAGCAGGGTGTTGCGTGTCTGCCTTTCCATGTCCCCATGCTTTGTGTATGTCACTGTGTGGCTTCTGGTGCCAACATGGCCAAATAAAATCAGTTACATGGCTGCAAGATCCCCAAGGATGGTCTCTTTGATGGCAGTGGAGGGCATAGACTTCAATATTGCTACCCAGAGGGCTTCCCGAGAGCGGCTTCCTAGCAAGTCACTGGCAGAGCAATTGCCTATCATCGAGTTGCAGGAGAAGGCTCAGGATTTAACAGTGCACTAAGTTATAAAGCTTTGGCTGAGTGAAACAATGAGACATGCACAGATACCATGCTTACCATCCCTTTTTAGATGCTGGAGTGGTAGGATGGAGATCACAGATATTTTGAATGTGGCCACAGAGTTTATTTCTCTGGAAGGGCCAGAAGTTTGCCCTGAAGGACATCCAAGTGCCTTCCACTTTGAGATCCAAAGCTGTAAAGCACATTTCCACACGTGGCCTAGAGGAGATGGCTCCTTCTGTAACAAGGAGGACTCGAATTTAGATGGAACCTGCAGGGCCCGCGGATGGGGATGGTATAAAAGGGCACAGATTTCATGATGGTACTTGCAGACTTTCTTCAGAGGGATGCAGTCCAATCACAAGAAGATCAGGGTTGAGGCCAGTCATGGTGGCTCACATCTGTATTCCCAGCACTTTAGGAGGCCAAGGCAGGTGGATCACTTGAGGTCAAGAGTTCAAGACCAGCCTGGCCAACATGGTGAAACACCATCTCTACTAAAAATACAAAAATTAGCTGGGTGTGGTGTTTTGCACCTGTAGTCCCAGTTTCTCAGGAGGCTGAGACAGGAGAATCTCTTGAACCCAGGAGGTGGAGGCTGCAGTGAGCCAAGATCGCACCACTGCACTCCAGCCTGGGTGACAGAATAAGACTCTGTCTCAAAAAAAAAAAAAAAAAAAAAAAAAAAGAAGATTGGGGGTGAGTTAATTTTCCAGGTAAAACCAAAGCTGATTGCAAAGTCATCATCAATGTGTAAACCAAAAATAAAATCCTAAGCCCCTCAACTAACTGAACAGACTCCTGTCTGCCAACGGTATTCGAAAGTTAACCTCAAACACTGCTTCAGGCCATAATGGGATAGGCTGGGGTGTCGAACTTGCCTCATACCCTATTCCCTTTTGGAATTCAGGCACAGCTGACCAGCATTAACATTAACACAGAGACCTTAAGGCTGACTAAACACACTCTTCATAGCATTAAAATAACAACATGAAAGAGAGCAGGCCCTGAAATAAATCGAAGCATTTTACCTCAAAATATATTTATTTAATATATTTAGAAATGGCCCTGCCAAGCTGTCTCATAGGGAAAATCTGCATTCTATAGAGAATTCCTTTCCCTTTCTGGGTCTTTTTCCTGGTCCAGGAGAAAATTAACTGAGTCTGGCACCCTTTAAAGTCTGATTAGAGACATTTACTATCCCTCTGAAGCCTGCTACCCGGAGGCTTCATCTGCATAATAAGAACCTTGGTCTCTACAACCCCTTATCTTTTTTTTTTGAGATGGTGTTTCACTCTTGTTGCCCAGACTGGAGGGCAATGGCACAATCTTGGCTCACTGCAACCTCCCGCTCCTGGGTTCAAGCGATTCTTCTGCCTCAGCCTCCCAAGTAACCGGGATTATAGGCATGCACCACCATGTTTGGCTAATTTTGTATTTTTAGTAGAGATGGGGTTTCTTCACATTGATCAGGCAGGTTTTGAACTCCTGACCTCAGTTAATCGGTCCACCTCAGCCTCCCAAAGGGCTGGGAGCCACTGCGCCTGGCCTTACAACCCCTTATCTTAACCCAGGCACTCCCTTCTGTTGATTCCAAGGTCTTTAGATAATAACTTAACCCTTTCAACTAACTGTCAATCAGAAAATCTTTGAATCCACCTATGATCTGGAAGCCCCCCTCCTCCTGCCACCTCTTCTTCCTACTTCAAGTTGTCCTGCCTCTCTGGACTGAACCACGAACCAATGTATATCTTACATGTATTGGTTGAGAACTTATGTCTCCCCAAAATGTATAAAACCAAAAGCTGTAGCCTGACCACCTTGAGCACGTTCTCAGGATCTCCTGGGGCTGTGTCATAGGCCATGGTCACTCATATTTGGCTCAGAATAAATCTCTTCAAATATTTTACAGTTTGACTCTTCATCAACAAATGTTTGGAGTAACAGTATCACTTTTCTTCAAAATCATGTCATCCTTGGCCACTTAGGAAATTGTTCATGTTCTCAGCAGCAACTTCGCAGTGGTGTGATCATGGTTCACTGCAGCATCGAACTCCTGGGCATAAATTAGCCTCCTGGCCCAGCCTTCTGAGCAGCTAGGACTACAGGTGCACCCCATCATGCCAAGCTAATTTTTTGAATTTTTTTTTTTTATAGTAATGAGGTCTTGCTATGTTGCCAAGGCTGGGCTTAAACTCCTGGACTCAGCGATTTCTCCCCTACCTCAGCCTCCCAAAGTATTGGGATGACAGGCATGGGCCACCACGTCTGGCCTGGCAGTAACTTTTAAGTGAGGGGAAAGAAGCTCTTTGTAAATAAATAGAACACGTTTCACTGCATCTTATTTCAGTTCCCTCAGCTGGAGTGTTGTCACCTTAATTTACCCAATTGTATTGTCATCCTAAATTTCTAGCCCAGTAATAATGGTAAGGAGGATGAAAGGCGGCACTTCTTCTGCAGCAGTGACATTTTTTCAAAATATTCATTACCCTTTGGCCAGCCTGTCATCTCACTTTTGAGGTGTTTAGTTAAGGATGGACCCTGGAGTCAGACTATCTGGGTTTGTATCTGCTGTATCTTGGTTTGTATTTGATGTCTATTAGCTGAGGGACCTTGTAGAGTTATTTAAACTCTCTGTGCTGCTTTCATTTTCTTCCCAGGAAAATGAGGGTAATAGTACCTACCTCATAGGGTTGTTTTGAGGCACAAGTGAGAATGTGCGCAAAGGGTGAGAAGATGTGCTGGCACCGTTAGAAAATGCAAGGGAGGTTTTTGCTGCTTGTGTTGCTGTTGTGATTCCCAATTCACCTAGTGAGCACCAGGAGCAAAAACTGGCCATGCCGGGCCAGGCACGGTGGCTCACACCTGTAATCCCAACACTTTGGGAAGCCGAGGCGAGTGGGTCCCTTGAGGCCAGGAGTTCGAGACCAGCCTGGCCAACATGGTGAAACCCCCGTCTCTACTAAAAATACAAAAATTAGCCAGGCGTGGTGGTGCATGCCTGTAATCCCAGCCATTTGGGAGTCTGAGAAAAAGAATCACTTGAACCTGGGAGGCAGAGTTTGCAGTGAGCGGAGACTGCACCACTGCCCTCCAGCCTGAACAACCGAGCAAGACTCTGTCTCAAAAGAAAATAAAAGACAAGAAAAAACTGGCCATGCTGATGCTTTACATAGCCCACCTGTGGGACAGGATGGACATATTAATCCTATTTAATTAGGGAACAAAGTCTAAGAAAAATGCAACATTTTATTGCAAGTGAACTTTTTTTTTTTTTTTGAGACGGAGTCTCTGGAGTGCAGTGGTGTGATCTCGGCTCGCTGCAAGCTCCGCCTCCTGGGTTCACATCATTCTCCTGCCTCAGCCTCTCAGAGTAGCTGGGACTACGGGTGCCTGCCACCACGCCCAGCTAATTTTTTTGTACTTTTAGTAGAGACGGGGTTTCACCGTGGTCTCGATCTCCTGACCTCGTGATCCGCCCGCCTCAGCCTCCCAAAGTGCTGGGATTACAAGCGTGAGCCACCGCGCCAGGCCACAAGTGAACTTTTAACCAGGAGGACTGATTCACAGGGACTAACCTTAAAGGACCAGTATTCTACCAGTACAAGGGTATTTGCTATCTCAAATACATTATCTTATATGATTTTTCTCTTTCCAGTAAATCAGTGGTTCCTAATATTTTAGGTCATGGACTCCTTTAAAAAAAATCTGATGAAGCCAGGCATGGTGGCTTGTACCTCTAGTCCTAGCTACTTGGAAGGCTGAGGTGGGAGGATTGCTTGTGCCCGGGAGTTCAAGACCAGCCTGGGCAACACAGTGAGAAGTGAAACTCTCACCCATCACACACACACAAAAAAAAGTTGATGAAAACTGTGAACTATGTACCCTCTGCTCAGAACAGTGCATATTCACATATGCACAGACTATTTTGCATGCAATAGCATGAAGTTTACTGACCTCAAGTTAAGATTTCACTGCTATGGACATGGGAGAAGTAGAAAAAGAAAGTTATGGAATGGAGCTTCTTTCCAAAATTATTTGAGGCACATCTCCATGGTGATTGTTTCAAATGTCAAGTTCTAGGGCCACACTTTCTTTTATAAGATGAACCTTGGGATTCAATTATTTTTTCCATTATTTTTAACTTCTCTTGCAGTGGTTCTCAGCCCTAGTTCTACTGTTAGAATCACACCTGGAGATTTTTTAAAAACTCCAATACCCAAGCCACACTCTAGATCAATTAAGTCAGAATATCTGGAGGATGGGACCAAGACATCAGTAATGTTTAAAGCTCCCCAGATGATTTGAGTGTTCAACCAAGGTTGAGAAACACAGCTCTACTGCCTCTCCTTAATTAAAAGAATAATTCAGTGGATCTGGGCCTTCCAGCCCCCTACAAATCCCCATTTTCCTCTCCAAATCTTTTCTGTGTGGGGTATGCCATATTTCTCTTTAAGCTAATAATTGGCTTTCATCTCCTGTTATTTAGTATGTCACAAAGACGTGTATTGTTCAACTACCACTTAAGACTTCGTTTAACTCTGAGCTTATGATGGGGAGAAAAAGAAGCAGAAGGAAAAGCACATGCTGCTCAGGATTGTTAAACCCCATCCAATCTCATAAGTATGCTTTACTGAAAGAGCCGAAGACAGAGAGGAGGTGGTGGCAAAAATAAATACATAACTAAAGATGCTTTTGAAGAGGTAGATGACTCAATGAAACCTGCACGAGCGGAGAAGTCCAGAGACACAAGGCAGAAACATCTAAGGAGTGATGGTCCTTTCATCGTAGGAGGTGAAGATCGAAAAAGTGGGATTTGAGTAGGCCCCATATCAATTCTTTTTTCTGGTAGAGTCATAATTTTAGAGCTAGAAGAGACCACTGAGATGCACTAGTCCTCTTTCTTTCAGTCCTCTTTATCCCCGCCCCAACCAGCTGAGTCCTCAGACAGAGACATCACCAACCTGAGAAAGCAACCCAGGTTGGTGATGTCTCTGAGGTCTCAGCTGATTGGGGCAGGGATAGGGGCAGGCATAGCTAGGTCTCCTGAATTTAGTGTTCTCCCACCTTCCACAATGCTTGGCTGACAGAGGCTCCTATGGCTAAGAGACACTAGGTGAGCAGAGAAAGCTAATATAACATATTAATAAGGTGACCATATTTTTTTTTGTCTAAATCTAGACACTTTTAAGGGTAAAGGAGATGTGTTAGTTCATTGGGATGCTATAACAAAATACCATAAGCTGGCCAGCTTATATGCAACAGAAATTTATTTCTCACAGTTCTAGATGCTGGGAAGTCCAAGATCAGGCACTGGCCGATGTGCAATCTGGTGAGGGCCTACTTTCAGGCTTATAGATGGCTCCTTCTGTGTCCTCATACGTGGGAAGGGGCTAGCTAGCTCTCAGGGGTTTCTTTAATAAGGGCATTAATCCCATACATGAGAGCTCCACCCTCTTGACCTAATCATTTCCCAAAGGTCTCACCTCATAATACCATCATTTTGAAGGTTAGGATTTCAGCATAATGAAGTTGGTTCTTGGTTGGGGTGCAGGGAAGGGACACAAACATTTGGACCATAGCAGGAGACAACAGGTAAACCTGGCCTTATTTCTCTCTAAAATCCATTTGCTATCTTTCTTCACCTTACTGCCACCTTACTGATATTTCTACCATCAATACTACTTCTATGAAAGAGTGGCTCTTAGTAGCTGTACAGTGACGTTGAACTCACCTGTCAGTTCTTCCAGGGGAGAATTCTGAGCTGTCAATCAAAAGAAAAGTTTCCTGGTTCTGACTCCCGTTACTTCCCTCTCATTTTCCTTGCTTCCATCTGGATCCAAGCATTCCTATAGGGTAGCAACATGGACTCTTGGGAGAAGGGCTTCACAGACATATTTGCAGTGGTAGTAAGGTCTCAGATATGTGTGTTCTGCCCCCTCTCCTCTTTCTTCCTTGTGGAGACTTTCTGCCTGTGAACCCTCTACTGTGTCTGGGGTCTCTCTAAGCTGACTTCCCT
Source organism: Hylobates moloch (assembly GCF_009828535.3). NCBI lineage: Eukaryota > Metazoa > Chordata > Mammalia > Primates > Hylobatidae > Hylobates > Hylobates moloch. The sequence goes on along the minus strand of NW_026652285.1, from coordinate 19,363,543 downwards.
CTCTCCCAGACAAGCAGTGTTCCTTCCCAGGTGAGCATAATATTTCTCCTTTCCTCAACAGATTTTTCCTTGTTGAAAAGGCAATGTTTTGATCTCTGTGACTTTTTTGCTTATTAAAAGACAGGCCTGTCCTCTTTCCATACGGGGCCCAGTTTAGCTCAGACTGGATTTAGTATCCACCAAACGTTGATCACCAGCAACAATGGCACCTCTAGTCAGTTTTCTGTAGGTGCTGTTCTTAAGTTCCTGTGTTAACAATGTACTCTTCTGGAAACTTCTAAGAACAGAGTATTATTTATTTATTTTTTTCTTTTATTTTTTCTTTTTTGAGCCAGGGTCTTGCTCTGTCACCCAGACTGAAGTGCAGTGGTGCAATCATGGCTCACTGCAGACTTGACCTCCTGGGCTTAAGCGATCGTCCCACCTCAGCCTCTCAAGTAGCTGGGAATACAGATGCACACCACCACACCCAGCTAATTTTTGCATTTTTTGTATAGATGGGGGTCTCACTTTGTTACCCAGGTTGGTCTCAAACTCCAGGGCTCAAGTGATCTGCTCGCCTCTGCCTCCCAAAGTGCTGGCATTATGGCTATAAGCCACCGCACCTGGCCTGAGTAGCATTTTCTTAAATGAAAGGAATGCTGTTTCCAAATGGGCTAGTTAAACATCGCTCCTGTGGCACCTGGTTTTTTCCCCCAAGGAGTGCAAGATAGTTACAGACTCCAAGATACTTGGTAAGCCTTTTTATGAGTCTTCTGATATCAAGTGAATTCCTGCTATAAAATTCTTGAGATTGTGGCTTTGGCGACTCCATTTCCAAATCAAAATAGGGACCAATCAGGAACAGGATTCAATTAAGGTCACACAATCCCTATGACATATATATATATTTCAGTTATCAATACTTTCCTATTCACTCAAGCGATTGTTGCTTCATCTTCAGCTCTCCTAACATGGCAGCTGACTAAATCATCTGAGTTCTTTGTGGCTTACCCACCATTGGCACTCCTCGATCTGCTGTCACTGTAGGCTCTTGTGATATGGAAGTACCTTATGCCCACTTATTCTTGGACCTGTTGGTACCTGAGCTACAGCACTGTCTCCCGACTTCAGTGGAAATGTTACTGCCTTATCATGTGGTCTTGATGTTTATTAGCCTCCCGTCCCTTACACAAGGCAGTATTTTCCCCTGGATAACTTGCTTGAGGCCATGAAACCTGTTGTGATAAAAGAGGCTACATTATGGAAGTGGGTACCCATGTCAGAGGGAAATCTTAGCTTTGGAAAGAACTCTGGCAGGAACACAGGTGGGACACTCTATAGAATCCTCATGTGACCTTCAGAAAGAAATCGTACATTTTTCCTTCTGCAACTTGGTACGGACTGAGAACTTTGCTGTGATGGAGGAGGTTAGATTGTGGAGGTGGGTGCTTCAAATAGCATTTGCAAGGTGTTGTCTCATCCAATTTCCATTGCTGAAAGCAACTTGAAGTCTCACTTTTGTTATAGCTTTATTGTCTTCCAAATTGAGGTTATTACATTTAAATTTTTATTGCAAATCTACCAATATACCACGTCAGAGAGGTTTTTGCAGATCTGTTAGGTGTGAGCTGGATTTGATTCATTAAGCTTTCAGTTTTCTCTAAGGCCGTGTTCAAGTGTTTGTGGAAGCATTCATAACCTTTTTTTGGGGAGGGTGGGGGAGTCTGTTCTAAACACGAGGGTACAGTAAAGTCATACTAAGACATTTGGCGTCCTAATGGGTGAGTTTACATATTTCACCCCCAAGGAATTTTTACTTTGCCAGTTATAGTTTATTTTTAAAATGTGTTTGAGGACACATCTTCTGGATCAGAGTACAGTACAAAGATAAGCGGTATGGAATAAGCAGCTTGGTGGGATAATGTAAGAAGCATTAGATTGAGTGGATTGAGAGCCAAAGAATGGCTTCCAGCTCCCAGCCTCTCCTCCATCTAGCTGAATGAACTGCATGCAAGCTACCAGCCTTTAATAACAAATGCCTCAATCTCTTAAAACCCCCATTTCCTTGTTTCTCTTATGAAGGTCTTTGAGATCATGCACATGACAAAAAAAAGTTAATATACTGGCCGAATGCAGAGTATTATTGTTGATTTTGTTATAATAATATAATATTTGAAACCTGAATTATGGTAAAAATGGAAGTGGGCAGGGCTTTGGCTCACTCCAAAACTTGGAAGGCGAACTGAGGAAGACCTGCATTGACATCCCTTTTCCCCATATGTCCAGGGGCTTCCAGTGCTCAAGGCAGCCTACGTCAATGTTGGACCAGGCTTGGTATTCACAAGTGCTGTGGTTGAGATAGGCCTTTGTGAAGTGTACGCCAATATCAAAGGCTAATTCCCAGATGGTTAAGTGGCCACTGAATTTTTGTTGCTCTGAGAGGTCTAGAAGAAACATGGGCTGAACTTGGATATGATGGAACAGGATGCAGTAATCCATATTAAAGAACTCATAGGTTCTTGAGTTTATCAGACTCAATAGCTAGTGCAAAACTGATTTAGAAGGTCAGCAGAGGCACATCATAGAATCTAGTATTTAGGATTGAATGCCCCATAGCTAAGACTGTGTGTACATAAGGTACTGGGGCTCATGGAAGTACTGTTTCATCAGTGTTGTCAATGAGTCCAGTGGAATAATGAAGGACAGTGCAGAATCTCCAGTCATGGGGCACTGGAAGAGCTATCAGCACTGAAGAATCACCCATGACTTGCCACAGAATGCCCTGAGCTAGACATAAGTGAATAGTGGCAAGATATAATAAACCTAATGTAATGGATGTCCAAAATGAGGTCAAAGCACAGAAACAATAGTTGAAGTAAGTCCCAAAGTGCATTATCAAGCATTGGGGCAGAGCTGTGGGCCGACTTCTGGGGGAAATACGGGAGCAAATACTAGATGGCAGTACAGTTAGAAATGCAAAGAACAGCCTGTAGCATGTCCAAATAGATCTTTATTGCAACTCAAAAGCAACCTTTATTTGAAATCATAGATTTGTTTTGATGTCGGTTGGTTGGTCTTCATTCATGACTACACATATTCTAACATCACTATTTCACCATCTCAATAGGAAAAAGATTCACAACCAATGTACAGGCATATTTCAGGGAACATTCTAAAATTCAAATTTTAAAATAAAATGGTCAGAGTTATCATGGAAAGGAAGGTCATCGTATGTGGAACATGTCAATGAGAGGAAATGCTTTAGGGTAAAAATACACTGATTAGAGAGGAAGGCTGATATAACTGTGGGCAGAGATTTATGTATGTGGAAGTCAATGAATCCACAGGCAGTAGTGTGCTGGTAAATGTTTGATGACCAGCTTTTTTGGAGTGTGGGGGAGCCCCAATTTCTAGCATTTGTTGATTTCTGAGGTATAAATATTACCTCTGTAACCAATTTCTACCATACAGAGATAATAGATGTGAACAACCCCAAGAGCATAGGTAATAGTAAAATATAGTAAAATAATTAGGAAGTGATGAGTTTTGAATATGTATTACCTTTGTTTATAATTTAATTATAAGTTTATATAATTTAATTTTTATTAATGTCTGTTTTTAACAAGCTCACAAAATTCCTAAAAATTTCACAATCATCTCTTTCAAGCTAGTATGAACTAGCTCCAGCACACCACTGCCTGTGAGTGAAAGGACATTGGAGCATCTTTAGGGAAAGATGAAAAGAGAAAGGGACCAGGCGTGGTGGCTCACGCCTGTAATCCCAACACTTTAGGAGGCCAAGGCAGGTGGATTGCTTGAGTTCAGGAGTTCAAGACCGTCCTGGGCAACATGGTGAAAACCTAGCTCTACCAAAAATACAAAAACAAATTAGCCAGGCATGGTAGTGCTGGCCTGTGGTCCCAGCTACTCGGGAGGCTGAGGTGGGAGGAGAGGTTGAGCCTGGGAGGCAGAGGTGGCAGTGAGCTGATATCACAGCACTGTACTCCAGCCTGGGCGACAGAGTGAGACTCTGTCTCAAAAAGAAAAAAAAAGGAGAGCGAGAAAGGAATAGCCGTGAACTATTTTGTTACTTATGAGTAAAAAATAGAGAAAGGTGGGTTTAGATTATTCTTCATATAAGTTAATGCATAACTGTAGAATGATTTTACTTAAATAATGCTCATGAATGATCAACATCTTTTGTCCCACGGGCATGGGAAATGCTTCATATTATAGCTTATCTGCTGCAGATTTACCATATACATTTAAAAATCATATAATGAAGAATCTTTTATGCCTAGTGTTGCCCAACTTTGATTGTAAAACCTTTTATTCCCCACGGAATACTTAATATCTCATGGCAGATCAGTCAAGAAACTGCTCAGTAGGTTGGTTGTAAGTATCCTGTCCTTCAACCTTCGTGATTAATGACTTCAGACAAGTTATATTGTGTTGATCAAATCTTTCGTACCATAGGAAATAGGCTAAGTCAGTGATTCTCAAATTTGACCACACATCAGATTCCTCTGGAGGCTTCTTAAAAGACCTAATGAATCAGAATCTTCGGAGTTGGGGCCCAAGAAGATCTCTCTTTAAAAAGTTCTTCCCATTATTCAGCTGTGAATATAAAATAAAATATTTTTTAAAAATTCTTCCCATCAGACAAGGATACTACTACCCATAACATTTTTGGCAATACTTTAGTAATTTGTCAGTGTGCTCTGAAATAGTGCAAATTGATTGATTGATCGATTGAGATAGAGTTTTACTCTGTAGTCCAGGCTGGAGTGCAGTAATACAATCACAGCTTACTACAGCCTTACCTCCCTGGCTCAAACTATCCTTCCATCCCAGCCTCCCAAGTAGCTGGGACTACAGGCACATGCCACCATTCTCATTTTTAAAAATTTTTGTAGAGATGAGGTCTCCTTATATTGTCCTGGTTGGTCTTGAATTCTGGGCTCAAGAGATCCTCCTGCATCTGCTTCCCAAGTTGCTGAGATTACAGGCATGTGCCACTGCACCTGACTGAGTGTAAAGTTTTGAGCATGTAGTGCGACTGATATCAAATTGTGAATTCAGGAGACTTTAAATATAACAACTTATCAATATTTTAAGATTACATATTTGAAATCCTCTTTTTTAAAATAATAATAATTTTTTTTTTGAGACGGAGTCTTGCTCTGTCGCCCAGGCTGGAGTGCAGTGGGGCCATCTTGGCTCACTGCAAACTCCACCTCCCGAGTTCATGCCATTCTCCTGCCTCAGCCTCTCCAGTAGCTGGGACTACAGGCGCCCGCCACCATGCCTGGCTAATTTTTTGTATTTTTAGTAGAGATGAGGCTTCACCATGTTGGCCAGGACGGTCTCGATCTCCTCACCTCGTGGTCCACCCTCCTTGGCCTCCCAAAGTGCTGGGATTACAGCCGTGAGCCACCACACCCAGCCTTAAATAATAATTTTTAAAATTTTATCATAAAGACAGGGGTCTCACTATATTGTCCAAACTGGTCTTGAACTCCTGGGCTCAAGTGATCCTCCTGCCTTGGTCTCCCAAAGTGCTACAATTGCAGGCATGAGCCACCATGCCCAGCCAGAAATCCTGTCTAAAAAAACATTTTGGCACTAAATTTTAAACTGCAGTCATTAATTCTCTAGAAAGAATTAGAACTACATGGCTTTTTAGATATTCTGTACAAATTGTTTATATTGAATAATAAAATCTCAATGATGAAGGAAATAATACAGAATAACATAAAACTTTATATGTGTTTGTTCAAATATTTACCAAGTTCCTACTATGTTCTAGGGACTACATGTCAATAAAGAAAATGACCTATTGGGAAAAAGATTAGAGAGATGTGTGTTAACAGCTGTGCATGGGAAAAGGCTCGATCACAATATAAGGAGGTGCAGTCTGTGTGATTGTCAAATCCAAGGAAGTCTGGTTCGTAGAAAAGAACAGGTAACAGTTTCACTCAGGTGTATAATCATCAGGCCTGAATTATTATATTTAGTTCTGGGCATCACTATTTGAGGCATTTGGAACAAGTACACTATATATAGAGGGTACGCCCAAGATGAGATGCAGAGATTAAAGATGGGCAGATAAAGAAGCTTGGAAGAAGCTCATTGATTATTGTAGAGAAGAGAAAACTTGGGAGATGTAGTTATATTCCAAGATCTAAATGACCTTCATGTTTACGTTGAAGAGGGCTCAGATTGGACAGCCAGGGTCTGCTGTTTAAAGTTGCAATGAACATTCATACCATGATATTCAAGGTATTCATTTCTGTACAATGTACAATGTAAGGCCGAATTACTTCGTGATCATAGCTCTCTAAAAACAGAATGCGTCTTAGTTCTCGGCTACTTCCAAATTTTAAGCCAAGGCTGAATGGGCACTGAAGGACATGTTATATAAGGAATTTAAGTATCCATTATGAGAACTGGGTTAGTTAATGCCTGTTCTGCCGTCCAGGCTGGAGTGCAGTGGTGCAATGATGACTCGCTGCAGCCCCGACCTCCTGGGCTCAGGTAATCCAGGTAGCTGGGACTACAGTCACGTGCCACCACACCCGACTAATTTTTTTGCATTTTTTTGTAGATACAAGGTCTCCTTTTGTTGCCCTGGCTAGTCTCAAAATCCTGGGCTCAAGTGATCCTCCCAACTCAGATTCCCAAAGTGTTGGGATTACAGGTGTGAGCTACTACTCCCGGCCACCACTCTAATATTTAGAGGGTAGTCTAGGAGTAGGAGCCAGCAAAAGAAACTACAAGGAATGGCTAGACAGGTGGATAGGTTAGCGGGGTGACAAATAAAGTGTCAAGGGGAAAAAGAGAGTCTCAAGAAGAAGGGATTGATGGATGGTTTCAAATGCTGCTGGGAAATAGAGAAAAATTAAAACAGAGAAGTGACTACTGTAGTAGCATAGAGATCATTAATGACCTTGACAGAGGCTATTTAAGTGCAGTGGTAAGGGCAGAGGGCAGAGTGGAAGGTAGAGCCATGTGTGGTGGCACATGCCTATAGATCCAGCTACTAGGGAGACAGAGGCAGGAGGATCACTTGAGCCCAGGAGTTTGAGGCTGCAGTGAGATATGATCATGCCACTGCACTCCAGCCTGGGTGACAGAGCTAGACTCTGTCTTTAAAAGAAAAAAAAGTTTTTTGTTTTTTTTTATTTTTGAGAGAGAGTTTTGCTTTTTGTTGCCCAGGCTGGAGTGCAATGGCTTGATATTGGCTCACCACAATCTCTGCCTCCCTGGTTCAAGCGATTCTCCTGCCTCAGCCTCCCGAGTAGCTGGGATTACAGGCATGCACCACCATACAAGGCTAATTTTTTTGTATTTTTAGTAGAGACAGGGTTTCTCCATGTTGGTCAGGCTGGTCTTGAACTCCCAACCTCAGGTGATCCACCTGCCTTGGCCCCCCAAAGTATTGGGATTACAGGCGTGAGCCACCACACCTGGCAAAAATGTTTTTTTAAGTGGAAGATAGATAAGGAAGTGAGATAGACAAGAGCAACCCTTGACTCTGGGCTAGCGGGTGTTCTGGCCTCTCCTCCTAAGGGCCATTCTGATGAAAGGGAGGCGGCTTATGGTCCTCTGAAACGGCTCACCAGGGCCCAAAAAGAGCCAGGTCGCTTACACCAGGGTGCCAGGGTGCACTGGCCCTTGATTATCAGACCCATGTCAGCCCATTCCACAGGCATGCAGTACCCTCGTGGCTCCAAATAATGCTCTTAAAACAGCACCTGGCACATAATCAGTGCTATATAAATTTTTGTTATAATTATCCCAGTTTCTAGGCAAGCTTTATTGGCTTCTAAGAACAAATCATTTATGTAAACCAAATCATTTGCAGGGTATGTAAAGTCTATATTCTCTTTTTCTGTCTTCCTTTCTCTCTCTCTCTCCTTCCTTCTGGGTTCTGCTTAAGATGGAGAGCTCTCCCCGGAGAGTCTGGGATTGAACCACCAAAGAAGGGCAGAGCAAGCGAAAAGAAAATAAACGAAGGTATATCCAGAGAAATACATTTAAGAAAAACACCAACATTGAAGAAAATACAGCATGCAGTGCATTGAAGTTTTGTACCTGTTGTACAGGTAGCCAAAAGATGACAGACAGAGGGTGGATTTTTAGTTTTGATTAATTCATTGGTAACGTGGAAATATTCATGCAGAAACGGAGGAATGATCATGCGGTGGTGCAGTTGTTTCTTTGGAGGAATTTTGAACGTTGCATTACAGTTCAACTGTCCTGGAAATAAAAAATATTGTAGAAAGTGGAGATGGTGGGGAGGACGTGTAAATATCTTTAACTCCCCCTTCTTGGTCTCCAAACGCCTTTATCACTCCATTCAGCCTTACGCCAAATTCTGGATGCTTTTACAGGTGTAAAACGTGCATATCTATCTCCTAGGAGTGTCGTGGAGATGGAATGAGATATGTGCTATATACAACTGCATCATTATATAGCAACTACATCATTAGAGCATCTTTCAACAGAAGTGCACATCCCCTCATAGCTGGTGACTGGCATTTCCTGTTCATTTTTTTCCTTCTACCTCTTAACCTTACTGATGATGCTTTCAATACAAATCTAATAATAATGGCAGCTAACATTTATCATGTGCTCAAATTAAGTCATTTCATCTCCCCAACAATCCTATCAGGTAGGACTGTCATCTTCATCTCCTGAGCCTTGGAATCACATTAGGCAGCCTGGCTTCAGAGCCCAGCACTTTTTGTTTTTGTTTTTGTTTTGACAGGATCACATTCTGTCTCCCAGGCTGGAGTGCAGTGATGTGATCACACAGCTCACTGCAGCCTTGACCTACTGGGCTCAAGCAGTCCTCCTACTGCAGCCTTCTAGTAGCTCGGACTATAGGTACGCCATCATGCCTGGCTAATTAAAAAAATTTTTTTTTTTTGTAGAGATGGGTCTCCTTATGTTCTCCAGGCTGAACTCGGAACTCTTGGCCTCAAGCTATCCTCCCACCTCGGCTTCCCAAAGTGCTGGGACTATAGGCGTGAGCCACCGCACCTGGCCCTGAGCCCAGCTCTTAAGCACGCAGTCCAACACGTTTAGCTGGAGAGACGCCAGGCCACTTCTTGGGCCATACCCTTCTCATCACAAACTCAGGTTTCTCTTAGAAACCACTCTTAGTGTCCGCAGTGCCCAAGACTCCCGCCTTGGATCCTGGGGCCCACGAGAAGGTAATTTAATTCGCCCAGATAGAACCAGCCCAATCGTGTCCCTCTGAGCCCCGTGAACTTTCACCCCGGCTGAGCAGTAAGTCTGCACCGCTGTCCCTTTCTTTGTGGTCTCAGGGCTAACCCAAAGTGACAATTTCCTGAGAGCAGTACGGGTATATTTTTTTTTTTTTTTTTTTTTTGAGACACAGTCTTGCTGCGTCACCCAGCCTGGAGTGCAGTGGCGCGATCTCGGCTCACTGCAACCTCCGCCTCCCGGGTTCAAGCAATTCTCACACCTCAGCCTCGCAAGTAGCTGGGATTACAGGCGCACACCACCACGCCTGGCTAATTTTTTTATTTTTTAAAGCAGAGACGGGGTTTCACCATGTTGGCCAGGCTGGTCTCGAACTCCTGACCTTGTGATCCGCCCGCCTCAGCCTCCCAAAGTGCTGGGATTACGGGCGTGAGCCACGGTGCCCCGCCCGGGTATTCCTAAAAGACATAGGACCCCACGAATCCCTGCAGGCAAGCACGTAAACTGGACTGCTGAACCCGCCCCAGAGCCCCGGCGCTAGTGCGCAAGGCTGGGACACTGGTAGGTGCACACAGCCGCGGCCTGGCGCAGGCGGTGCGGGCAGAGGGGATGCCATGGCGAGACGCTGGCGCGGCGCAGGCCCTGTCGGCCGGGACGCGAGGGCGGGGCACCGGCGCAGCAGGAAGGGGGCGTGGCCAGGAGCCGGCCCGGCCGCCCCCCGCCCCTCCCCCTCCGATCTCCGCCCCGTTGGTGACGTCACTGGCTAGGCCAGCCGGCGCCATTTTGAAAGAGGAGTCGCCTGCTCCTGCTGCCGCTGCCGCAGCCGCAGGAAGAGCACGAGCGGGAGAGCCCCAGAGTGAAATCTAGCATCCTGCCGGCTGGTCTGCCTGCCCCCACTTCCTTTTCCCCCGGCCCCCGTCGCCTCCCCCAGTAGGTGCCATCCGCCGCCATCCGCCTTTTCTAACCCCCCATCCCCAGGTGAGGGGGGTGAGTTCAGGAAGCGGAGACCCCGAGGAACCCAGCAGGGTCACCATTTGCAGCGCAACATGGCAGGTAAAGAAGAAATCCCCCTCGCCCCCTGACAAGGCACCGCTTCCTTCTTCCTCCATCACACCCTAGCGACCGCCCGCGCCTCGCGGGGAGCCACAGGGCGCCCCTCGGGTTTGAGGGAGTAGGGTCCGGAGGGGTGGGGTGGGGGCGGGGAGGGCTCCCGGGAGGCAAGCGGTCACGGTGAGAGTCGCTGGGCTTGGAGAACGGGGCTGGCGCCGTTGCGGGGGTGGGGGTGGGGTGTGCTGGCGAGCTTGGGTGGGGCGGGGGGGGGGCGCGTGCAGATTTGTCCCTCCGGCTCGGGAGCCCGGTGGATCGTCTCCCACCTCCCCATCTTGCCTCCCGCCTTTATTTTTTTTTCCCGCAGGTCTTCATTTAATTTCTATTTTTCCCCCTGCTGCAAGCCTTCTTGGGTTTATATACACATTTATTTTGCACCGAGAAGGAAGAGTGCTTTACAAGTTAAAATACAGTGGAGGCATATGTGTATTTTTTCCCCACTGTGGGTGCCAATATTTTTGAGACTGGAAGCCTAAATTTTTTGTTTCGAACCATTTCGTTTCCGTTTCTTCCCTCTTACCGCCGAAGAGTGCAAGGCCTTTCACGTACAGCAAGTTGCATGAAAACAATTTAAACTTTCCGTTTAGCATGTTAGCTTTTTTGCAGATGTCTTTTTCTCAAAAGGGTTTGGTAGAGTTAGTTAAAATAGTTGCGGAGTTCAGAAATATAAATAGCAAAGAGGAGAGAGATTTAGGTAGAAACTTTGAAGGGGAGGGGAAAGCATGTAGAGAGAAAACCAGTTTGGAAATAAATTTAGCAAGGAATAGGGGTGATGGGGAGAGAGAAGTAATGTAATTGCTTTGAGAATTCTTTCTGTACGTGTTGGTATTGCTAAATCTTTTCCTTCGTGTAGTAGAATCAGTTCCAGATTTAGATTCAGTTTCTCCCTAGAGCCCCAGGACATTTTTACCATTTCGACCTCAGTACTTGCACGTGAAATAGAAACATTCCGAGACCAGTTTTCCGTGTTGTATTCATTATTTAGATAATTAAACCTTTTGAAAAAGTTAACATGTCGGATTGACTTACGGTTTGCTATAAACAAGTTGCTTGTTGGCCTTGTTGAAAAATGAAATGAGATTAAAATTGTTTTGCACGAGATGACGTATTAGCAAAATGAGTTCTTTGCCAGGTCCTTTGGAGTCGAGGGATGAGGTGAAGGGAGGCAGAACAAGCTTCCTTTGACAGTCTCTTTAGCAGCATTCATTTCGGTTTCTTTTCCTGTCTGGAGCCAGTGATTTGCTGGTAATGAATGCAAAGAAATGCGTGTAGTGTTTACTGTGTGTGCACTTTGGTGATAGGGTTCATATGAATTATTACTCCTTACCCAGGCAGTAATGTTCCCGAAGTTTTCTCTTCGTTGTATGTTTCATGGTAGTTTAACCTTATTAACTCTTCTGCAGGCTTTTTGTACACTTAAAAAGAAAACTCTTTAACTCTTGGTATTTACTTTTTTCTGGTAGGTCTTGCCTGAATGTAAGGCTTTTACTGTATTTGAGAGGAAGTTTGTGAACAGATGTTTAATGACCACAGAACATGTGCCTTTAAATATTTCGTACCTGGAATCTTTGTTTTTTTTTCTTTTTAATACAGTACCAAGTATTGGGGACTAACCTCTTTCCAAACTGGTGCTCTTGGTGGTAGTTGTATGTGTGGGCAGAACTAGGCTGTTAGTATCATGCCAACCATGGGTACCATCTCTGTGTTTACGAGAGTCAACATAAGCAGAACTCTGTTTTAATTGGTATGTTTTCTTTTTCCAGGAGCTGGAGGAGGGAGTGATATTCAGTGGTGTTTTTCTCAGGTGAAAGGAGGAGTAGATGATGATGTAGCAGAAGGTAAGAATGCATTTAATAATGCAAAATTTGGATATATAATTTTTTCAGAAATGTTTCCTACTGAGGGATTTCCTTGAAGCCGAGACTGCTATAAATTCAAGATGATTTTGTGTTTATTGTCCAAGAAATGTAAGAACAGTTTTAAAAGATACCTTTCTGAAAAACAGCCTTAAATTTCATTTGTTATTTACGCCTTGTTTTCATTATTTTTTCCTCTGAATTTACATGGAAGGAGCGGTAGATGATGAGACATACAAAATCCTCACATGAAAGCTTTGAGCTCCATATAAGGGTTTCTTTGTTGTGTAAATTCCACATACAAATAAATGGTGATGCATTTTTATATTTGTACATTGTTTTTAGATAAGTAAATTGAAATAGGTGCCATCAACATTTGGCTCAGAAACATTCTTAACAGCATCTTTGGTTTTTATGGGAAGATTTTTTAACTACTTTTGAATTTGTCCACTTTGGGAGTGTGATGCTGCTTGGCATATTCTGTGAAGAGATGATAGCTCAGATTATTCGTTTTGTTGTCTTTCTGGTATTTAGGTGGATAAGACAGTAACAATGCTATGCATATGTCGCTTGTCTTTTAGGAATCGTATATTCTTGTGCAGGTAGAAACTCTGTTTGATCAATTGAAGTACTTAGGTCTAATTTTCTCCCCAAATTTGTTTTCGAACGCGTTTCAGAAGTTTAAGGTTCGAAACTTCAAGGTGGTTTTTCTTTTTTTTTTTTTTTTGAGACGGAGTCTCGCTCTGCTCTTTCACCCAGGCTGGACTGCAGTGGCACGATCTCGGCTCACTGCAAGCTCCGCCTCCTGGGTTGACGCCATTCTCCCGCCTCAGCCTCCCAAGTAGCTGGGACTACAGGCGCCTGCCACCGCGCCCGGCTAATTTTTTGTATTTTTTTAGTAGAGACGGGGTTTCACCATGTTAGCCAAGATGGTCTTGATCGCCTGACCTTGTGATCCACCCGCCTCGGCCTCCCAAAGTGCTGGGATTACAGGCGTGAGCCACCGCGCCCAGCCGAAACTTCAAGGTTTTGCATTCATTTGAGATGGTCTTAGGCAGCGGAGGCATTTCCCACAAAGTTGTTGCATTGTTTCATTCCTCAGAAATGTTAAAGTTTGAGTTTTAATGGTATTGTGTGTCTTGAATTACAGTAGGAATTTTCCAAACAAAATTCACAAATTTAAACATGTACTTGTGAGTTTTAGAAATTTGGTGAAAATTCATAAACCTGTTTTCCCTAGATTGTGTTGTCCTCATATTTCTGACCTGTCTGTAGGGTACTGTTTGTTTTGGAGATTTTTTTTCAGGTGGTGGGTGGTAGTCGAACGCTTTTATTTGCTTGTGTCAGTGTCATTCTTAATTGTCTGTTTTAGAGTGCGGTGAATCCTATGGGAAGCCAACTGGCATAGGTTATACTTGTCATATTTTGCAGAGCTCTCTCACGTTCCTTTTCTGTTGGATCCTCATCTGTTTCTTAGATGAGAAACCAGAAACAAGAGACTGACTGATGGTCATGCACATAGTGTAAATCAAGGTTTTCTGATGAAGTTAGTGGTGTTTGACTTGTTCAGAAAAGTAAGTCTTAACTTCAAGGAAGGAGTTGTGTATTACTCATGTTGTAACTACATTACGTGTTGAATAGTAGACACTCCAGTATTGGATCATTAGTTCTTTGCAGTTGTGTAATACCAAGTTATGAAAGTGCTGTATACTTGGAAAATATTCTTTGGTTGAATTCCATTTATTCCCTTAGGAAAGTTCCCCTAAATGCTGAGCACTGAGGGTACTTGGTGTCTGGAACATAAACTCTGCCCACAAGGAGCTCATAGTTTGCTTGTTAAACATTACGCAGAAAGATCACATGGCTTTTATTTAATCAGAAGAAATTGTTAGTTCAAACTGAACATCATTTACCTACCTGAACCAAATAACTTGTGATATACATTAAGTCCTCCCTTAATGTATAGGTTCTGTCAGTAATGTAATGTCAATAGGTTCTGTGACTTTAAGCAAAGAAAGCAACTTACAACAAAACCATTTTTTATCAATACCATAATAAAAGATGCTGAGCAGAAAACAAAAGTCAAAGTTTTCAAGAACCTATTGACATGAAGTTAGGAGATAAATCAGTTATAGTTCCCCTTTGCTGATACTTAGTAGCTGCATTTTTCTACTGATTCATTAAATAATTTTCTTTAGAGGTTGTTAAATATTTTAACGTAAGCATATTCTTAGCATCATAAAATGCTGATACTTGGTATATACATTTTAGTAAAATAACATATATCTTAGTAAAAATATGACTTGTTCTAATAGGTATTGCTATACAGATGTATTAAGTATAAAAATAATCCAATTTTCAAATGACACTGCTTTAATTTGGGTATTTCTGCATACTAGAGTTTGCATATTATAGTCTTGTTTATTTGACTAAAGGGAGATTTGCTTCTCTTAAGTAAAATAAGATTATTAACACATTCCCCACCCCCCTACCTTTAGACTGATCTCTTAAACAGGTTACATGTAGCTCAACTTTTACTTGCCTCTTTTCTGTTGATACATTTTGATTGTCTCCATATTGCCTGCCTTTCTCCCATCTACATGCAGTCAGCTGCCAGGGCATACCATTTTTACTCTGTAATGCCTTAATCATCTTTGCATACCTGCTTTCACCTCTATTCAGGTTTGCACTCTCCCTCATCCGGATTGCAGTAAGTTCCTAAATTATTCCCTGCTTCTTTGTCCTATGTTTTGCTTCAAAGTTAATCTTAAATGCAGTCCCAGTTTTGTCGTTTTCCTCATAAGTCTACAGTGGATCGCTGTGTCCACTGGATTAGGAATTAAGTTCAAACATCTCAGTCTAGAACTTTGCCCAGTATAGCCTCTCCTTCTCTCAGTTTATTTGCTGCTATGGCTAATGACCCAGCTAAACAGATACTGTTCTTAAAAGGCGTTCTATGCTCTCTCACTTTAGGGTCTTTGTTTTTGCTGCTTCCACCTTGGAATGCCTGACAGTCGTCCCACAGTTCTCTTACCAGGATCCTGCTCATCCCTCAAGTCATGCCTTTAACCTTTTTGCTAATTTCCTTTTTTGGAAATACCTATTTTAGAAATTTTCCTTTATAGCACTTTGTTACGTAGATATCATATAGTACCCCACATCTCTACTGTTACATACTACAGAGTTTAGTGCAGGACTGATTTATCTTCTTATCTTATGCAGGCATGAAGCTGCTCTGTCTAGAATAGTGCCTGGCACACAGTAGTTGAATATTTGTTTGAATGAAGGAACATAAATGTTATTGTTCTTAGGTTTTGAAAGGGGAAGAGAAATGGTAAAAGGCAGGATGATTGAGATGTACTTCTAGCAGTCATGGATTTATTTACTTGGTAGGCTTTTTAAAATAAAAACTTAAAACGCTTTCTGCAGAATCTTTGTAGGCTTTTTATAACCAGATTGATGATATACAACCATATAATGCAAAGAAATCAGGAGACCTTGGGTTTTTACCCTAACTCTAGCACAAACTAGTGTATGTCACTGGGGATAAGTACTCCCCTGTGTTCCTGTGTGTTTAGCAATGGAATAACAAGAGTGGATTAGGTGATTTCTGCTCTTCCTTGTACTTTAATCTTGTTAATTTCCAAAGGCGTCTAAAAACAGCCCAAATTCTTTTTTTTTTTTTTTTTTTTTTGAGACAGAGTCTCAGTCTGTTAGGCTGGAGTGCAGTGGCGCGATCTCGACTCACTGCACCCTCAGCCTCCCAGGTTCAAGTGATTCTCCTGCCTCAGCCTCTTGAGAAGCTGGGACTACAGGTGCACGCCTCCATGTCCAGCTCATTTTTGTAGTTTTATTAGAGATGGTTTTGCCATGTTGGCCAGGCTTGTTTTGAACTCCTGCCCTCAAGTGATCCACCTGCCTTGGCCTCCCAAAGTGCTGAGATTGTAGATGTGAGCCACCGGCCACAAAATTATTGCTACTGGTAATTAATACTACTGGCAAGCTATATTGTTTGAGATACCGTACTCTCTAGAGGCCTTAAATAAAAAATAATTTATTGCTAGTAATATATTTTACATTTTTAATTTTTCTTTTATTGAAAACTTTCTGTCATGAGACAGTAGGTAAGAGCACAGACTCAGGTGCTAGGCTACATGGTTTGAATCTTGCTCAGTCATCTATCAGTTGTGTGGTCATCTCTTTGTGCCTAGCTCCCCTCTCTAAAATGAGGATAACAATAAAACCTGTCTTAGTGTTGTTTTGATGATTAAATGAGTTTATACACATAGAACAGTACCCAGCAGAAAAGAGCCTTAGGATTTAGATATTATTACTTGAACCTTCATATTATTGTTACTTTGAAGGAAGAGTCTTTGGAGTATGAGTAAATCGAGGATTTGTCTTTAAAGCCTACTAAAAATTTCTCAAGGTGAAGGAAATGGTATGTATGTTGTGTTTTATACATACTCTTTGATTCCACTAATAAATTACAAAATACATTCAAAATTAAGCTATAGGTTTAGAGACACATATGAAGCTGGTAAAACTATGAAGAAAAGCTATGAAGTAAAAGGAAAAAGACATACTGTAAAAAGTACTATAAAAGTCAGTATAGTGGCTACCTTTAAGCTGTTGGAAGGGAGTTGTGATTGGGAAGGGCTGGGGAGGCCCTTGGGGGCTATCTTGACTGGGATGGTGGTCGTACAGATGTTTGTAAAGACTAACCTGGACATTTTTGTTTCAATTTTTGGTTTTCTTTGTTACATTTTACAATAAGAAGTTTTTAGAAATCTAATACTGTACTAAAGGGTTTAGGATGAAAAATGGCAATCCCCTACCTCCCCACTCCTTAATCCCTAGTCCATCTCCTAAGAGCAGTTGTCAACTCTTCTGCTGGATTCCTTGGTGCATCATTTCCTTTTTGGGAATAAAATGGTATTTCTATATTTGTCAATTTTAGTATTTCCAGCTGACTTGCTCCTCTAGTAGATGATAACTAAGCTATTCACATTATCACCCCCATTTCTGTCCCCATTGTGCCCCGATGTTACATCACACACTATGATTAAATTGGACGTCAGTGCTTAAGTTATTATGACCATGCACACGTTCTCTGCTGAACCAGTAGTGCTGCTCTGCAGTGTTTATTTCATCCTGAAGGTAATACAGTAATTGCTTGTTTGTTAATATGACTATTTGGTTTTTTAAAAAACGTAATCAATCTGGAACATTACAGAAAGTATGTGGAATAGTATAATGAACTCCTGTCACCGGGCATTGTCAACGGCCAGTGTTGCTCCATTTATGGTTCTATCACTTGACCCTTTCCCATCCTTTTGTTATTTAATAATGTAATACTTGTTTTTAAAATCTGAATTTAACAAAATAGAAAGCCAAGTTCATTTCTTAAAGTCAAACAGTAAGAAATTTTTTCTAATGATTTTGATAATGTGTTTAAATTTTACTTGTGGAAATAAATTATTAAAAATTCAAATACATGTGGATAATCTGAAGTGTGTAATATTTGGTCAGAATAATGGAACAGGCCAAGTGCAGTGACTCACGCCTGTAATCCCAGCACTTTGGGAGGCCAGGCGAGAGGATCTCTTGATACAGGAGTTTGAGACCAGCCTGGACAACATAGTGAGACCTTGTCTCTACAAAGATTAAAAATATTAGTAGGGCATGGCGGTGTGCAGCTGTAGTCCCAGCTACTCAGGAGGCTGAGACTTGAGCCTGAGAGGTCTGCTACAGTTAGGCTGTGATTGTGCCACTGGTCTCCAGCCTGGACAGTAGAGTAAGACTCTGTTTCAAAAAAAAAAAAAAAAAAGGAACAACTTAACCATTCAAGATAGTTATTTTAATTGTTTTAATGTAGATTTTCATTGTTTAGTAATCTTAAAATATCAGATGTTATTAAATATTTCATAACCTCATCTCCATATTTGATAGTCTTAAACTTTCACAGGAAATTATTTTAGGATATTATCTTATAAAGTCTGATTTTATGAAACTCGGATCCAAGTGCATTGTGTGTTTTCAACTCTGCTTTCTGTTTACTTTTGGTAGGATTTAGCCTTGTGGACTGGGTCTTGAAAAATATTTTTTAAATGGTAGAGGCTAAAATATGCCCCAAATAAGGACATAAGTAAAAATTTGAGAAACAGTCCATATTATGGTATCTCACAAAATGTAATGGTTTTCTTCCATTCCATATGTTTAATGCTATAATATAAACAGAATTTAAAATCATTTCTCTTCTGCATCTCTTTTTTTTTTTTGTTAGAGACAAGGTCTTGCTATGTTGCCTGGGCCATCTTCTGTGTTTCTTAGAGTAGTATGCATGTTAGATTTAGGCAGTAAGGTAAGTTAGTAGAAAAAAACAGTAGAACCCTGTTGTTTTGTGGATTTAAAAATAGTGGCACATTAGCTGTATTCCGAAACCTAATGACCTATGGTAAAGGTCTCATTTAATATCCTTACCTTGTATGACATGTGACACTTCTTTTTCTTAACACTAGCATTACTATGGAGGTCTAGTAGACCTCACTCAGTACAGTCAAAGTAGTAGTGTAAATTTACCCATTAAATACCATGAATGATAGTATCTGTTTAGCATCAGATAGTTTTCTTGCTTTATTTTAAAATACTGTTTTTTCACATTCATTTGACAAAAAATTATGAGAGATAATGGCCATTGAAAACATTGCTGATGTTTTTGTCTTGTTACTAAAATAAAACAAAAATTAGCCTTAGGTGTTTCTTAGTACTCTATAATAGTGAACGAAATATTAAAATCAAGTTCTTGAAAATTGTGGAATAAGCAGAATGACGAGAGGTTGAAGCAAAAATGTATTAAATCAGTAAAGGTTACAATGTGTTACATATTTGCATATAAATGTTTGCCTAGTTTATCTTAAAGTTGATTGTAGGAAGAGGTAAGTTTCTTAATGCTGTTAAATAGGAAAACTGAAGGATTGGAAATAGCTAAAAAAATTTTAGCTAATATCCTCAACTATAATCTCGTTGCCCTTTGAGGTGATGATGGAAATTATAATTAAGTAATCAAGTATCCATAAGGTGCTTCCTCAGCAGACGGAAAGAAAAGTAAAAGCTGGCGGTGCGCGGTGGCTCACGCCTGTAATCCCAGCACTTTGGGAGACGGAGGCAGGCAGATCACGAGGTCAGGAGTTTGAGACCAGCCTGACCAACATGGGGAAGCCCTGTCTCTACTAAAAATACAAAAATTAGCCAGGTACAGTGGCACAGGCCTGTAATCCCAGCTACTTGGGAGGCTGAGGCAGGAGAATCACTTGAACCCAGGAGACAGATATTACAGTGGGCCAGATCGCGCCTTTGTACTCCAGCCTGGGCAACAAGAACGAAACTCCTTCTCAAAAAAAAAAAAAAAAAAAAAAAATTACGTAAATTAAAAAATGTCTATATGGCATTATTAAAACCCATAAAAGATAAATAAAAAGACAAATGGCATATTAAAGAACAAAATTTGCAATTCATATAACAGACAAAAGGTTAATCTCTTTAAATTACAAAGAGCTCCTAAATGTCAATTTTTAAAAGACCAATAACACAAGATATGAAAGACAGTTCATGGAGAAACACAAATTAAAAGTGTAGTATAGGCCGGGCACAGTGGCTCGCTCACCCCTGTAATCCCAGCGCTTTGGGAGACCGAGGCAAACAGATCACTTGAGGTCAGGAGTTTGAGACCAGCCTGACCAACATGGTGAAACCATCTCTTCTAAAAGTACAAAAATTAGTGAGGCCTGGTGGCAGGTACCTGTAATCCCACCCACTCAGGAGGCTGAGGCAGGAAAATCACTTGAACCTGAGAGTTGGAGGTTGCAGTGTGCCAAGATCAGGCCACTGCATTCCAACCTGGATGACAAGAGCAAGACTCAGTCTCAAAAAAAAAAAAAAGAAAAAGAAAAAAAACGTGCAGTATACTCTCACATCAGTGTATTTTCTTGAGTCAGAGTTTCATTCTTGTTGCCCAGGCTGGAGGACAATGGCGCGGTCTTGGCTCACTGCAACCTCTGCCTCCTGGGTTCAAGCAATTCACCTGCCTCAACCTCCCAAGTAACTGGGATTACAGGCACCCACCACCAAGACTGGCTAATTTCACATCAATATTTTGACCCATGGGATTGGTTTAAAAAAAAAGACAAATGTCTGACAACACACTCAGTTGGCAGGTTGGGGACACACACTTCTTCTGTGGGAGTGAAGACTGGTATACCCCAACTGGAGGGTGATTTGGCAATGTATATCAAAATGACAAATGAATTTACCCTATGACCCAGCAACCTTCACTGGCAATTTGAGCTGCAATTATATCTGCGCCCATATGAAACAATGTACATACAGTTATTGATTTTAGCATTATTTGTCATTGTAAACAATTGGAAACAATCATGCATTCATCTGTAGAGGATTGAGTAAATAAATGTTGGCATACCCAGATATTGGAATACTGAGCAGCTGTAAAAGAGAAAATGCCCTAGGTACTAACAAAAGCAAAGAAAAAGTGTCCTAATTACTGTACCGTAAAATGAAGATGTATTAAGTAAAAGACAAAAGCAAAATGCAGGACAATGTATATAATGTGCTATCTTTTGTGTATTAAAAAAGATTGGGAGAAATAAAAATATAAATTCATATTCACTGACATTTGCATAAATTCTGAACAGACACTCAAAAAAAACGGTAATAAAAGTGGTGCACTGAGAAGAGAGAATGGGGCAATTGGCAAGGTTGTTGATGTGAAGCGATGATTACAAGTGTTCTCAGTGTGCTAGAAATCTGAGGCTTAGCTGACCGGATCCTTTCGCCTTCAGAGGGGTGCTTGCTTCTATTCAGTAGAATTTGAGTTGATTGCCAGGTGGTGCTGCCTGTTATCTGCACCTGCTGCAAGGTGGCAGCACTGCTAAGGGCCAAAAAAAATAAAACGAAGGTCTCAGGTGGCCTGATAATTAGGGGAGATGTCATTTGAAGCAATTAGTGCTCATCTAAGAAAAACTGAAGGTGACTGTGAGTGTAACCGTGAAAACATGTTTTTCTGAATTGAGTCACTTTATTTCATGGTTTTATGGTGCCCTGCACTAAATCCCAGAGTGCCTGAATAGTCCGTTTGTGTCTGTGTTTGAACCATAAAAATAAAAGGGCAAACTTTTGGTATTGGGGAACAAGTTAAAATGCAGATTCTCTGGCCCTACCTCCAGATGTATTGATTGGATCTGGAATGTGGCCCAGATATCAGCATTTTAAACAAACATTGCAAGTACAGTAACTGTAGCAAAGTTATCTTTTGATTACCTCTTGGACCTCACTTGGAAAACACTGAGATAGAATAGATAGTGGTAATCTGGGCAGACTTATGAAAGTAAATTTTCCAAATTGTCTTTGGCAAAATTATTTTCTAGTCACTAGTTGAGTGTTTCTGAGTGACATTTACAATGAGATATTTTTCTGAAGTGAGATTTCCCATTTTCTCTTTTTATATAGCATATATTAATTTATGCTTATCTGTCTAGAAACTTCATTTTAGATTTTTTCATTTACCACTAATTATGTGTAATTAATGTTTTATAATTTCACCTGTATTTTTAAAATCCTTGTGTAGAGATGGGGACTTACTATGTTGTTAGGCTGATCTTCAACTCCTGGCCTCCAGCGATCCTCTTACTTTGGCTTCCCAGGTGCTGGGATTACAGGTGTGAGCCACTGTGCCTGGACTGTCCCTGTACTTTTAATTTCATTATATCCAAATGAATATAAATATAGTTCGACAGTTAAAGATTTGTGAATATTTGAAGTAGCATTGTGCCAAACAGTGTTCCAAGTGAATATATTTGGTTTTTGTTGCCAGCAGTACTTTTTCTTTTTTTCTTTTTTTTTTTTTGAGATAGTGTCTCACTCGGTTGGCCAGGCTGGAGTGCAGTGGCATGTGTTGGCTCACTGCAACCTCTGCCTCACAGGTTCAAGCAATTCTCTCTGCCTCAGCTTCCCAAGTAGCTGGGATAACAGGTGCTTGCCACCGTGCCTGGCTAATTTGTGTGTGTGTGTGTGTGTGTGTGTGTGTGTTTTGTTTTTTAGTAGAGACAGGGTTTTGCCATGTTGGCCGGGCTGGTCTTGAACTCCTGATCTAAGGTGATCCGCCTGCCTCGGCCTCCCAAAGTGCTGGGATTACACGCATGAGCCACCGCGCCCAGGCCGCCAGCAGTACTTTCTACTGTGCTGTTTTTTTTGTTTGTTTGTTTTTTGTTTTTTTTTTCTTGAGACGGAGTCTCGCTCTGTGTCGCCCAGACTGGAGTGCAGTGGCGCCATCTTGGCTCACTGCAGCCTCCACCTCCTGGGTTCCAGTGATTCTTCTGTCTCAGCCTCCCGAGTAACTGGGACTACAGGTGTGTGCCACCACACCCGGCTAATTTTGTATTTTTTAGTAGAGATGGGGTTTCACCATGTTGGCCAGGCTGGTCTCAAACTCCTGACCTCAGGTAATCCACCCATCTTGGCCTCCCAAAGTGCTGGGATTACAGGCGTGAGCCACCGTGCCTGGCCTGATCATCTTTTAGATAGTACTTTAACCTATAACATGGTTACACGTACATTATCTCATTTTATTGATACATCTCTCCGAAGTGGGACCATTGAGGTAATTGAAGTTCAAATAACTTCAATGTCTTAATTGAGTGAGTGACTTTACAGTGGAGCCCTAATGTGGAACCCCTTCTGGTCTATACAGTATGTTGGTATTTTCAGTTCTCTCTATTATAGAAAAGGAGAAGGAAAATAGGAAAATCAAAAAGTGGAATTCAGCCAGTTCTTTGACTTCATCCATATAATAAATTGGTAGAAAACTGATAAAGGGAAGAATTAGGATTTTTGAAAACTACCTCTGTTCGCAAGAAATCAAAGTCATTTAAGGAGATACATATTTTAAATGTTATCTCCTTCCAAAATAAAAGCAGAAAAATATTTTTGAGCACACAAAATGATACACATTTGTATATATCATGCCCCATTATCGTATAAATGAAATGTAAATATACTTTGGTAAAGCACTGGAAACTAAAGGCATAGTGCGTACAAGTGACATAACAATCTTCCTTTAAAAAGTAATTTCAATTAGATATATATAAGTTTTTCTAAATGCATTTCTGAGGTGGCATAAAATTGAGGAATGCACGGAGCCCCTCAATATATGAAAAGCCAGAAACTTAGAACTCAAATAGTGCTATACCAGTCCGTTACTCTGAGGGCTTCTCCTAAACCCTAAAGATCTTGAGCTACTTTAACAGTTGCATGGAGTGGAGTGGGCAAGAAATAACCCCATGTCTGCCCAGTGAGAGGAAACTAATAGGAGGCTCCACCATAATTCATTTCTCATTTACCCTTATATTGAGGATGTAGCTGTTTGGAGCCTGGACTTCAAACAATTACATCCTCAGTATAAGGGTAAATGAGAAATGAAACCGATTCTAAGTAAGGGGAATAAAAGAAACTTGCTGAGAGAAACAGGGAAGAAACTTTGAGAATTTGTAACCATGAGGCAGTCCTCACACAGGTTTGCAAGCCAAATATTTATTCTGGGAAAATTCATAGCAGTCCCAGATTTGTATGCCCTGGGTTACCAATAAAAGCAAATATCCATCACCTCTGGAAGAATTTATTTTCAACTCAAACCTTAAAAAATTATTGAAGATAAAGTGCCAAGGAGAATAAACAGCTAGCAGTAAAATATCACAAAACACACAAGGAAACAGGGCACCACGAATCAGATACTAGACACAGACAACAAACACATAATGACCTTAGGTTCTGAAATTATCAGATAGATAATTTAATATCACTATGTTTAATGTGTTCAAATAAAAAGAAACTTGAAGTATAAAAGGGAAAAAATTTTAAAGAGTGGCCAAAAAGATTTTAATAATAATGAATCAGAAGTTCTAGAACTGAATTTAAAACTCAGTGGATGGATTAAATAGCTGATCATATCCAGCTGAAGAAATGATTATTGAATTAGGCAACCATTTCGTGTCTTTTTTCTTTCTCCTTAATCCTCCATCACCTTTTCATCTATTCTTACTCTCAGTTCATACCTTACTAAAATTGGAGCAATCAGAAGAGAAATTCCATAGAGTAACCCACATCTATCCATTTACTAGTCTCTGTACCCACATATTTTGACTTCCTGTTGGTTACCGTTGATGAACCCTGTGCTTTTATCAAAGGCAGTCCCTTCACTTGTATGCTAGGTCTCATTCCTTCTTTCCCACTCACGGAAATGGCTCCAGTAATCTTCTCTTTCTTTCCTGGATCATCAGTTTTTCCTTCTCAAATGCAATTTTACTGTCATCTTGTATTAGTCCATTCTTTTTTTTTTTTTTCCTGGAGTAGAGTCTCACTCTGTCACCCAGGCGGGAGAGCAGTGGCTCAGTCTCAGCTCACTGCAACCTGTCTCCCAGGCTCAAGCCGTTCTTATGCCTCAGCCTCCCAAATAGCTGGGATTACAAGCTCCTGCCACAATGCCCAGCTAATTTTTGTATTTTTAGTAGAGATGGGGTTTTGCCATGTTGGCCAGGCTGGTCTCAAATTCCTGACCTCAAGTGATCTGCCTGCCTTGGCCTCCCAAAGTGCTGGGATTACGGGCATGAGCCACTGTGCCTGGCTTAGTCCATTCTTGTATTGCTGTAAAGAACTACCTGAGACTGGGTAATTTTTAAAGAAAAGAGATTTAATTGACTCACAGCTGTACAGGAAGCAAGGCTGGGGAGGCCTCAGGAAACTTACAATCGGGGAAGTGCTGCACACTTTTAAACAACCAGATCTCATGAGAACTCACTATCAGGAGAACAGCAAGGGGGAAGTCCGTCCCCATGATTCAAACACCTCCCACCAGCCGAGATCATGCCACTGCACTCCAGCCTGGGCCACAGAGTGAGACTCTGTCTCAAATTAAAAAAAAAAAAAAAAAAGGCATGAAGTTCCTAAATAAAGGCTCTCATCATTTTTAACAGATATAACTTTATCTGCTTACCTAACTCTGGAGGGAATACAAGACCTACCTATATCATTTAACATGCTAACAACAAAGGTTTATATCCTCGGGCCCATCAGTCACAACTTTTCAGATTTCAGTTAAAGATGAGCAATCTGAAATAGCAAAAAATCCAATCTCCAAACTGAGCTGAACCAAAGCTAACTAGAATAATTCTTCCTAAGATTACTAGTATGTAGTGACTCAGATATAGGAAATCACCAAACAATGAAAAAACGGCTTAGAAGCCACTGTGCTCCCACCCGCAACTTTTAGTAACAAAAGAAAAGAAAAGAAAATCTCGTTTAATTACATAAAGTTTTTCTCATGACAACCTTGTTGATATGTATGAAGTATGCTGGGAAGAAATTTTTTTTTTAATAGTAGATATTTAATAAAAATGTAAACATTATAGAATAAATTTATTAAAGGACTCCTAGCGCTTTTATTATTTAGGGTTACTTATACTAACCCTACTTCCAAAAGACTCAGCAAAACTTGAGTCCTGATAAATCCAGCTTTTCAATTACAAACAAATTACTCAACACATTTGGCCTTCTCTTGCGCCCTCTTCTGGATAAAAACTGTTCCTCTTTAGGTTTGTGAGTAATGTATTACCAAAGCCTACCTCAACATGTTACAGACAAATTTCAAAAATATTGTAATGTTTTCTTGGTTATTACCATTATGCATGTCAAAGCAACAGTACTGTGACCAAACCATACACTCGCCCCAAATTGTTTACATTCTGTCAAAACTGCTAATTCCAGTTTCCTCCTCTTTATTCACCCCTTCCAAGATAAGAAATATTTGGAGGAATACCACCTTGAATGGTTCAGGGGTTGCTTCTTTATGTAGAGAGAAGTCCGGCAAGAGTATATTAACCTGACCGATGAGATACAATTTTTCAATCTCAACACTAATATTGCCTTATGCAGCCATAATATGGTAGTGTTTTCTCATCTTTTGAACAAGATGTAATGCTAAAAAATCTAGTTATATAGTCCCTAACAGTTTTTAAACTGTTCCAAATCTTTAGGATTAAACACCTAAGTCGTGTGTATGTGTTCACTTCTATTGCATACTATCGGGTCCCTATGAAGTCCCAAAATGGAAAATCTAACATTCTAATTTCAGTCTTCAAGTTACAATCTGCAATAAAAAAGCACTTAGTTTTTCTCCAGCTCTCAACAATTCCTTCTATCAAATTTGATACGCTGGGTTTAAGATACGCTTTCTTAGGCCGGGCGCGGTGGCTCACGCTTGTAATCCCAGCACTTTGGGAGGCTGAGGCAGGCGGATCACGAGGTCAGGAGATCGAGACCATGGTGAAAACTCGTCTCTACTAAAAATACAAAAAAAAAAAAAATTAGCAGGCGTGGTGGCGGGCGCCTGTAGTCCCAGCTACTCGGAGAGGCTGAGGCAGGAGAAAGGCGTGAACCCGGGAGGCGGAGCTTGCAGTGAGCCGAGATTGCGCCACTGCACTCCAGCCTGGGCGACAGAGCGAGACTCTGTCTCAAAAAAAAAAAAAAAAAGATACGCTTTCTTACGCTTCATTTCTCTTTGATTTATAAAGAGCCCTTATTTTTAAAAATCCGCGTGGGTTATAAACTTTTAAACTCACTTCTCGTGAAATACTTTCACAAGACTGCGGGGTCCGGTGCCCAAAAAGGGCGTTTAGTGGTGGAAATGACCCGTGAGATGAGGGGTCCCAACAGCCCCCACGCCGAGACGGGGAGCCCCAAGGCCACAGGTGGGCTTGGGGTGGCAGGTGAGGGGCACTTCCTCAACTCGGCCTACCTACCCACTCCTCGCTGCCTGCAAAAGGGTCTCACGACACCATCCGAATCGGGATTCGCTAGGCCTTCCTGAGTTACACCTCAAGGGATTTTTTTGGGGGCTAGGTATACCCCATCTCAGGGCCCCCAAATTGAGATAATTCCAGGGACGCAGGGAGGTGAATGGGAAAAGAATAATGAGGTTTGGACTTGCAAGGCCGACCCAGCGGGTCTCCCTTCAGCTAAGGCCAGGAAGGTCACGCTGGCCTGGCTGGGCCTCTCCCATGCTGGAGGGAAGGAGAGGGAGCTGCAAACCCCATTGTTCAGCCCTAGCTCTAGAATGAAAGGGGCATCCCCAGAGCCAGAGGGGACACACACACACACCCCGACCCCGTCCGCGCTTTGCGGATCCAGCCCCACCCCCATCTCCCCCGTCCTCCACCCCCAACCCCCTTGCCCCACCCGTCCTCCCTCCCAGACCTGTTTTCTTCTTCGGCGTTTCCTGGTGCTGCTGGAGGGTGTGTTTCTGCTCATGTTTCAGCGGCTTTGGCTGGGCCTTGGGGCTGCCCTCGGCTCCCTGTTGCAGGTATTGGTGAGGCTGCTGGTGATGGTGGTGGTGGTTGTGGCTGTGGTTGTAGAAATAATGTGGTGGTGGTGCGGCTGCTGCTGCTGCTGCTGCTGAGGGTGATGGTGCAGATGGTGGTGGCTGTGATGGTGCTGAGGCTGTGGTTGGCCGGGCTTCTCCTCCATTGAAAGCGGCTGGGACTCCCTGGCTGAGGCTGCGGGCTGCTGCACCGTCACGCTCTGAGACCGCTTCTCAGGGCTCGTTCAGTATATTTGAGCGCGTCTCGCCAGCGCACTGGTTAACCGAGCGATTCTGCGAGATTGGCAGCCACCCTCCAACAATCAGGAGCCACGCTGTGCTGCAAGCCCCGCCCCCAGCTCAAACAGTCTTTCCTTCCCCTTCACTGCTGCC
>NW_026652285.1:19332770-19335537 GCF_009828535.3 Hylobates moloch | reverse complement strand
GGTCTACCCTGGAGTCATACTCTAATTTTTTCTATTTTCCTCCCTTTCTGATCCTTTATCCCACTTTCTTTTTCTTCCTCTTCCTTCTCCCTCTTCTTTGTCAAATAGAGGATTGAGTTATTATCACTGATCCATATAAAGTCCCTCTCTCATTTATTTTAACTCCCACCCCCCATTTCTATTCCCCGACTTCCCATGTGCAACCTTCCTAATATGTTTGATACGCATTTTTTTGTTTGTATGTGTTTTTTAGAAAATGTTTATTGTTTTTGTGTGCAAAAAAATTAATAAGAAATTAAAAAAAAAAAAAGAAGAAGAATATACCAGAGTCACGTGCAATGGCAAATGGCTTGACTGGTTTGCCAGGGGTCTGAGAGAGAAAGATGGGAAGATCAGAGACAAAGAGACATAGTAAAGGGACATGTGGCTAGGCGCGGTGTCTCACGTCTGTAATCCCAGCACTTTAGGAGACTGAGGCAGGCAGATCACGAGGTCAGGAGTTCGAGACCAGCCTAGCCAACATGATGAAACCCTGTCTCTACTAAAAATACAAAAAGCTTAGACAGGTGTGGTGGCACACGCCTGTAATCCCAGCTACTTGGGAGGATGAGGTAGGAGAATTGCTTGAACCCAGGAGGCGGAGGTTGCAGTGAGGCAAGATCACACCATTGCACTCCAGCCTGGGTGACAGAGAAAAAAAAAAAAGACATATGGATGGACCTGTGGGAGTGGGCATGGGCGTAAAGTACAAAGATCTTTGCGTTAATGCCCATCAGAGAGCATCCACCATGGAAGATGTACTATGGAACCAAGTAGACAGAATAACTAGGCCAGTTGACGTGAGCCAGTCTCTGTCATTGGTCAACCTAGTGCTTCCCCAGTTGGTGCATGAATGAAGATCCATGGTGGTAGAGAATGAAAGCTATAACTGGGCCCCAGAGCATGGGGTCCCACTCACCAAGACTCATTTTAATACTGCCAACCAACCTGCCAGTAACAGACAAATGCCACGCCCCATACGGCACCATTCTTCCTCAGAGATCAACCAGCCACGTGATGACAAGTTGATTACATTGGATCCCTTCCACTCTGGATGAGGCAACAATCCATCTTGACTGGAATTGACATTAATTCTGGGTATGGACTGGAATTGACATTAATTCTGGGTATGGACTGGAATTGACATTAATTCTGGGTATGAATTTGTCTTTCCAGCCACAGGACCTGTGATGGCTATCTTTTTACTTCAACTTGCCTAGGTGTTTTTTTTTTTTGAGAGGTTTTCACCAGGCTGAGTGATGGCGTCTCGGTCATGTCACGCCATTCTCCTGCCTCAGCCTCTCCAAGTAGCTGGGAACTACAGGCGCCTGCCACCTCGCCCGGCTAATTTTTTGTATTTTTAGTAGAGATGGGGTTTCACCGTGTTAGCCAGGATGGTCTCGATCTCCTGACCTCGTGATCCGCCCGCCTCGGCCTCCCAAAGTGCTGGGATTACAGGCGTGAGCCACCGCGCCCGGCCAACTTGCCTAGGTTACGTAGTATACTTATTCAGTCAGATGCTAATCTAGGAGGCACTGCAATAGTATTTTGTAGATGTCAGTTGACTTTAGGTAAAAGAGATTATCTTTGATAATTTCTGTGGGCCTTATCCATTAAGTTGAAAGGCAAGATCAACTCCCGCTGGGCACGATGGCTCACGCCTATAATCCCAGCACTTTGGGAGGCCGAGGCGGGCGGATCATGAGGACGGGAGTTCCAGGCCAGCCTGGCCAATGCGGTGAAACCCCGTCTCTACTAAAAATACAAAAATTAGCTGGGTGTGGTGGTGTGTGCCTGTAATCCCAGCTACTCAGGATACTGAAGCAGGAGAATTGCTTGAACCCGGGAGGTGGAGGTTGCAGCGAGCCAAGATCGGATCACTGCACTCCAGCCTGGGTGACAGAGTGAGACTCCATCTCAAAAAAAAAAAAAAAAATGATCAACTCCCAGATGGGCACAGTGGCTCACGCCTGTAATTCCACCACTTTGGGAGGCCAAGGAGGGTGCATCACCTGAGGTCAGGAGTTCGAGAGCAGCCTGGCCAACATGGTGAAAACCCATCTCTACTAAAAATACAAAAATTAGGCCAGGTGCGGTTTCTCATTCCTGTAATCCCAGCATTTTGGGAGGTCGAGGCAGGTGGATCACCTGAGAATGGGAGTTCGAGACCAGCCTGACCAACATGGTGAAACCCCGTCTCTACTAAAAATACAAAATTAATGGCATGGCGGTGCATGCTTGTAATCCCAGCTACTCGGGAGGCTGAGGCAAGAGAATCACTTGAACCCGGGATGTGGAGGTTGCAGTGAGCTGAGACCGTGCCATTGCACCTGGGCCACCAGAGCGAAACTCTGTCTCAAAAAAAAAATTATTTGTTTATATATTGAATACCTGCATGTGCTATAAATAGAAAAATGAGATGACCAAGACAATTTCTTCCCTTGAGGACCTCACAGGTCTAGGAGACAAACAAGTCTGCCACTAGTTATAAACAATGGGATAAGTAGTACCATAATGACAGTTATGTGCAGAGTGCAGGAGTGACAGGGAGAAGAGGAGGGGCCATCTCTGCCTGGGGAAGAATTGAATACAGAGGTGATGTGTGAGCTGGGTTTTGAAGGGATGCTGCATGGTTGGCCTAGAAAGGTGAGTTGGGATAAAGGTTGAGTTAGGACAAGAACCCCGTTTTCTAGGCAGTGCTCTCCCCACACATGGCCGCTATTTATTT
>NW_026652285.1:19314695-19332760 GCF_009828535.3 Hylobates moloch | reverse complement strand
CAAAAGCAAATCAGATGACGCTGTCTGATCCTGGACTTCCTAGCCTCCTGAGTTGTGAGCCAAAATGAACCTCTTTTCTTTTACCTAGTCTCAGGTATTCTGTTATAGCAACAGAAAATGAATTAAAACAAAAGGACTAAAGGAATCAGCACAACTTAGCTATGGTCACGCATCTGGAAATAGCAGAGGATTCATTTTCCCACATCCATTTATTTCTTAAGCAGCTTAAGAAGCAAAGGGCCAGACCCGCTACAAGCCTAAGAAGAACAGGGATGCAGAGTGTTCAAAAGGAGGATTCTCACCCTGGGCACATGGGCAATGCCTGCTTCTGCCAAACCGGGTGCCCTTTGAGACATCAGCTCCAGGCATGCAGACATGCTCTCCCCCAGCCCTGACTTTAACTGGAATCAACACAAGAGTCTTAAATGTATCCTCATTTCCATTCTTCCTCCATTCCCAGCTGTGAAGCAACCCAACTTCTATTCTTGGGAAGGTAGGACTCTAGACTCCTCTGATCATCCCAGGAGACAGAGATAATGCTGATAATAGAACCAGGAGGCTTGACTCATGTATCATTCAACAGACACACTTGGCGCAGCAGAGTAAAATGGTCATCAGCATGGGGATTTGGAGTCAGAGAGGTCAGTGTTCAGGTCCCAGCTGAGCCACTTACCAACTATGTGGCCTCAGCTAAGTTATTTAACCTCTGTAAGCCTCAGGGTCATCTTCTACACCTACCTCTAACATTGTGGTGATTTAATGAGATGATACATGGAAAGAGCTTAGCATGGGGGCTGGAGCACAGAGTAAGTGCTCAACAAGCAGAAGTGGATGCAGGGCAAGTACGTGATGATTTAAGACACCAACCCAGGCGGGGTGCAGTGGCTCATGCCTGTAATCCCAGCACTTTGGGAGGCCAAGGCAGGCGGAGCATGAGGTCAGAAGTTCGAGACCAGACTGGCCAACATGGGGAAACCCCCCTCTACTAAAAATACAAAAATTAGCCAGGCGTGGTGGTGCACGCCTGTAATCCCAGCTACTAGGAAGGCTGAGGCAGGAGAATCACTTGAATCCAGGAGGTGGAAGTTGCAGTGAGCCAAGATTGTACCACTGCACTCCAGCCTGGGCAAAAGATCAAGACTCTGTCTCAAAAAATCAATAAATAAATAAAAATAAATTTAAAAAAACACCAATGCAAAGGTTTTCCCTTGGGCTTCTTTGTACCTGTTACCCTCACCTGGCATTTGTCAGCAGGGCTCACTTTCCACAAGCACATGGGGAGACAGACACACGGGGAAGAAAAGGCAAATTCTTAGCTTTTGAGCATCAAACCCAACTTTTGTAAACTCTGCACTGAATGTCCTATCCCAAGGAAAGAACATGAAAGCTCAGCTAGCTGTGGCATGGTTCTATGCTGGAAAGTTTCTATGCTGAAGTGTAACTGATAATGGGTCCAGGGCCCATCGCTCCCTGTGATGAGTCACCAAGGGTCAAAGGAAGCAGGGATAGAAACTCAACAAGGATGGGATTCCAGGGCAGGAAGCAGAGCCCAGGGCATAACCCAGATGACATGAGACTGTAGAGATGTCCAGCATCCAACATGGCCATGGGGTGGCACAAAAGATGAGTCTGAGCAGCTTCACAGAGTCCCCAGGAAGCCCCGTGTCAGAACAAAAATGCAGCCAAGATGTCTGAGCCCCACAAGGAAGAACAACAAAGTGGCCAGGAGTGGGTTGGCAATCCTGAAGGGTTCCAATCCCTTCCCAACTAACAGGCTGTGTGGCCTTGGGCTAGTTGCTTTTCTGCACCTCAGTTTCCTCATTTGTAAAATAGGGATGATGATAATAATAATATCCACCTCACAGGGTGTTTGGGAGAATTAAACGACTTAATAAATGTAAACACTTAGGGCAACACCTGGCACTCAGTAAGTGCAAGGAGTCACAGAGGGTCCTGTGAGGACCTGCAACAAGAGTTATGTGACCAGTGACACCAGCAGAGGCTGCTCTGGGGCAGTGGTTTCAAAGTGTGGTCCCCAAGCTGTTAGCATCCCACCCCCAATCTACTAAATCAGAACATGTGGGGAAACTGTTTTAACAAGTCACCCAGGTGATTCTTACACACATTACAGTTTTGAGAAGCTTGCCTTAGGGAAAGAAGCTGAAGTCCAGAGACCATGCAGGATGAGCTACATTCAGCAGATACACCCTTGCCAGATGCCAGGACAACACAACCCCTCTTGGAACTTAGAGAACATATCCGCTGACACACACACACCTTACACTGGCTATCTAAAAGAGCCTGCCTTTAAACCAGACATGAACACCTTTGAATTGAGATGTCCACATTTTTCACCATGGGGAGAGATGAGTGCCCACAAACTCCTTGGTTTGGTGAAATAAGGAAAGTTTCATTGTGCACTCCCTCGTTTGTGACTATATAGATATCATTTCCATTACACCTGCTGCAATGGCCACAGTCTCCTAGGAGCTGGTCATTGTGTCCACCTAAGAGAATCTGCAGCTTTTTTGCCAAACCGTAAGCTCCTTATGGCATCCCAGCCACATCCGTGCTTCTCTTGGGAAGCTCTGGAGCTTCATGGCAGTGGTTAGCATTGCTGTTGTTCTTAAGCAATGAGGTATATGCACCACTAAAGGCAATGGGTAAAACTCCAATGGGAGGGTTTGAGCTAGCACACTTGGGAAGACCAAATAATGAACGTAAGGCACTGAAGGGAATAGACCCTCCTCTCCTTAGGCAGTAGGAACAGATGCCTGGGGGCTGCGAGGGGTTTCTTTAGGAGCTGGCCTCCCCAGAGGATCATCCAGTGTGGTCTGTGGGTGGGGAGATTCCCTGGAGCCCACCCAGCCCTTCCTATCCCCAGGGCCAGCTCTTACCACTTGAGTCATCTTGAGGCACAGTTTCTCGTGTGCTGCTGTCAGCATGGCCAGAGCCCCTGCAGCCGCATTCTGTACCTTATCATCATCCTCCCCACAGAGCAGCACCACCAGCTTCAGCCAGTCATTCCCATCAGCCAAGAACCTTTCCTGTACCTGTGGGAGGCAGGAACATGGCTCAGAGAAAACTGTCCCCAATCTACCCAGCCTGAAGAGGGTAAGACACATCTGAAGTTCTCTGACCCAAGATCTCTTAGAGTTTTCCTTTGAGCAGCTCACTCATGCTACCTCCCCCAAGAAGCCTTCCCTGACTGGTTGAATGAAGGCCCTACAAATTCTTCCAAGTAAAGAAAATAAGGAATTCCCCACCTAGTGTGCTTCACCACCTCTGTTTGCATTCAGCCTCCACACCAGGGGAAGGAGGCATGCACAGACTCCTGCAGGGTAGATGGTGCCTGAGGAATTGTATTTCCCATCCCTTTGGGGAACTTTGGAATGTTTCTCCCATAATGGATGGGCCTTCAGGGTCTTCCATAAAATGATTTTGCAGGGACAGGGGCAGAAGCAGGAAACAATTAGGTGGTTTGCTTGGTATTAGAAAGCTACAGTGTCGTCTACACCAGGTGAGAGATGAGGCTTCCCAAGGATCTGAAAACCAGGAGAAGAGCATCCAGGGGACCAGTGCCCTGACATGTCTCAGAGAGGTATTAACCCCTCACAGCATCTCATCCTCACCCCTCTGCACTACTGTAAAATCTAGGTGGTCAAGTCTCAGAGCATTCTAATGGGCCAGGTTTCCTAGAAGTGGAACTCCAAAAGGGGACCAAGATCACAGCTTCCCAGGTGTGACCCTCTACCTGCATCTCCCTGAAGCTGGAGCAGTGGTCATGGGAGGTGTGAGCATGGCAGAGATCACCATATATCAGAGGGGTCAGCATGGCCCCCTCTCATGGGACACAACTGCCCTTACATGGACTACATTCCCCCATTTCTCACATCCCAATGTGGGGATGGCCTAGTTCTCAAAGATGGAACATGAGCAGAAATGATGTGTGTCACTTTCAGGCACCTCTCCCTCAGTCTGTCTCCGCATTCGCCATCAGAATGGAATCCACTCCCAGTGTGGCAGAGGAGAAGACAGTTCTTGATGATCAAAGACTGGATCCCTGAGTCAGCTTGAAAGTGAGCCACCCGGCCAGGCGCAGTGGCTCACGCCTGTAATCCCAGCACTTTGGGAGGCCAAGGCGGGCAGACCACGAGGTCAGGAGATCAAGACCATCCTGGCTAACATGGTGAAACCCCATCTCTACTAAAACTACAAAAAATTAGCCGGGGATGGTGGCACGCACCTGTAGTCCCAGTTACTCTGGAGGCTGAGGCAGGACAATCGCTTGAACCCAGGAGGCGGAGGTTGCGTAAGCTGAGATCACACCACTGTCTCAGACAAAAAAAAAAAATAGTGAGCAACCCAATCCAAATAGGACTTTGACATGGTGAGCAAGAAATGAACTTCTATCCTATTGGGACCACTGAACATTTTGACTTGGGTTGTTGCAGCAGCCAGTGCTCCCATAGGAAAGGTTGCCTCCCTCCTTCCATTACCTCTCTCAACCTCTCAACCTCCCCGCCCATCTCCTTGGACACACTCTCTGCCTGCCCCATGGCTGCCAGGCCCCCAGCCCAGCCTTAGGCCAGCTCCCTGGTAGACCCTGGTAGCTTCATTTCCCCTGACTTTAATATGCTTTTTTTTTTTTTTTGAGATGCAGTCTTGCTTTGTCACCCAGGCTGGAGTGCAGTGGCACGATCTTGGCTCACTGTAACCTCTGCCTCCCAAGTTCAAGTGATTCTCATGTCTCAGGCTCCCGAGTAGCTGGGACTACAAGCACCCACCACCATGCCTGGCTAATGTTTGTACTTTTGGTAGAGACGGGGTTTCGCCATGTTGGCCAGGCTGGTCTCGAATTCCTGACTTCAAATGACCCACCCACCTCAGCCTCCCAAAGTGTTGGGATTGCAGGCATGAGCCACCACACCCGGCCTTTAATAGGCTTTAATGGGTTAGGTTTTCCCCTATGACAGTGAGAAGATCTAAGGTTCAGGCGTTGAGGGTAAACAGACTGGGTCTCACGCAGCCCCTATGTGGGGGCCCAGGAGGGCCATTCGGCTTGGCCCTCATGTTAATGAAGGGCCTGAAATTTAGACCCTGCTGTTATCTCTGATAAGATTATACCTACAGGCACAGCAGTACTCTGACAGGATGAGAAGAAGAAGACATTCACCAGATGGGTATCATTTGTCCCATGACTGGACCATGAGGCCTATAGCATGTTCTGAATTCATTTTATTTTTATAAACCCTATAATTATTCTGTGATGAGTACAGTTACATTGCATTACAATTTCTATGGGAACAGTGGTAGTTCATTAAATGCTGACATTTAAGACATCCTAAAATGGCTGATAACTGTATTTGGTGTTTCTTCATTTTTTTATACATGTGGAGCTTCAATAAATGCAAGTGGTCTAGCCTTCCTTGACCTCGGAGAGGCCCTGGTCTCATATCCTGTTTTAAGGTTATTTAAGCCTAAGTAACTTAGGGAAATGGTGTCTTCCACCTCATCTAGCCCAGGGTTTGGATTCAAAGCCCCAGCTTTGTATTTTTTCCTTTATGCGTATCTTTCTCTCAGGGCCCCTACAGGGAGGGGGGCTGTAATCTAGGAAAGATTTAGGGATTCCTGGATTTTCTGTCCAAAATGCTACCTTAATGTCATCATAACAGCTCCCGATCTCACCCCAGGCCCTGACCCTGGCCTGCCTCTCGTGCCTTGATTAAGCCTGGGTCTCCATCCTGAGCCCCTGCCTCACCTTCCTTGTGGAGCACCATGTTGCACATGCACTCGGTGCCCGCCTGCCGCAGTTGATCATGAGTCTCAAACATGTAGTTCTCGATGTCTGGCAAGGCCCTCTCCTTAAAGATCTTCTCCCTAGGGTAGGAGGGTGGAGGAAGAAAGACCCTTGAGTCTTCTGCAGTGACCGTGGGGGTTTTCTGGCCACCCAGGGACCATTCTTCCATTCTGGTGCTCTCCTTCCCACATCCTCAGCCAGCATGGTTTATGTGGCATCAAACTGCCCCCAGCTCTAGGAGCGGCACCATGGGCCTAAACTAAATGGCATAGCATGGCATCCTGGCCACAGCAGTGGGTTCTGGATATCACCCAACTGGAGAGCCTCTGTATTATTGCAGTAAAGAAATTCTCTCTCTCTCTTATCCTGGATGTAGATCCAAGAAGATGTGAAGGCCAGAGCTGCCCTTATAACCATGAGAGAGCAGAAAAGCCCATTGAGAATTAAAGCAATACAGAAAGGAGAGGAGAGACAGAAAGAACAGGAACCTAAGGCAGCTTTGTAAGCCCTGCATCAAGCCACACCTGAATCTTGTTACCCTAGACTTTTTACCTACACGAGCCAATAAATTTCCTTTATGCTTAGGCCTATTATAGTTAAGTTTTCTGCTACTGGCAACCAAAAGAAGCCCAACCCAGTACATGCTGACATATTCCTGCTTCCACAGAGGAATACATTTTATCCCACTATCCACCTAGATATCTTTTTTTTTTTAACACTTTAAGTTCTAGGGTACATGTGCACAACGTGCAGGTGTGTTACATAGGTATACATGTGCGTGCCATGTTGGCTTGCTGCACCCATCAACTCCTCATTTACATTAGGGTATTTCTCCTAATGTTATCCCTCCCCCAGCTCCCCACCCCTGACATGCCCTGGTGTGTGATGTTCCCCGCCCTGTGTCCATGTGTTCTCATTGTTCAACTCCCACCTATGAGTGAGAACATGCAGTGTTTGGTTTTCTGTCCTTGTGATAGTTTGCTCAGAATGATGGTTTCCAGCTTCATCTATGTCCCTGCAAAGGACATGAACTCATCCTTTTTTATGGCTGCATAGTATTCCACGGTGCATATGTGTCACTTTTTTTTTTTTTTTTTGAGATGGAGTCTCGCTCTGTCGCCCAGGCTGGAGTGCAGTGGCGCAATCTCGGCTCACTGCAAGCTCCACCTCCCAGGTTCACGCCATTCTCCTGCCTCAGCCTCTCCGAGTAGCTAGGACTACAGGCGCCTGCCACCACGCCCGGCTAATTTTTTGTATTTTTAGTAGAGGGGGTTTCACCGTGGTCTCGATCTCCTGACCTCGTGATCCACCCACCTCAGCCTCCCAAAGTGCTGGGACTACAAGCGTGAGCCACCGTGCCCGGCCAATTTTTCTTATTTTTTGTACAGATGCAGGGTGGTGGTGGGTGGATGGGGGGGGGGGGGGTTGGTTATTTGTCCCGCAGGGTGGTCTTCAACTTCTGGCCTCCAGTGATTCTCCTTCCTCAGAGTCCCAAAATGCTGGGAATATAGGCATGAACCACCATGCCTAGCCCAGAAGAGAGATTTTTTAAAGGAGCACTGACTGCTCTGTTAATTATGAATTCTAGCAGACCAAGGACAGAAGCAGTGATGATGGTGGTAGTGGAGATGACTGGATGTTATAAATTCTAGAATTTTTTTTTTTTTTTTTTAGACAGAGTTTTAGACAGAGTCTCACTCAGCCACGCAGGCTGGAGCGCAGTGGTGAGATCTTGGTTCACTGCAACCTCCACCTCCTGGGTTCAAGCGATTCTCCTGCCTTAGCCTCTGGAGTAGCTGAGATTACAGGCACGTGCCACCACGTCCAGCTAACTTTTGTATTTTTAGTAGAGATAGGGTTTCACCAGTTGGCCAAGCTGTCTCAAACTCCTGACCTCATCCACCTACCTCGGCCTCCCAAAGTGCTGGGATTATAGGTGTGAGCCACCGCAACCAGCCCTAGAAATCTTTTGAAGGTTGAGCCAACAAGCTTTGCTCAGGTGGAGTATGAGAAAGAGTGGAGTGGTGGGTTTTATATGAATGTGGTAATAAATCAAATTGTACAGAAGATCTTGCTATGAAAAACCAGTGTCCCACCCCTCCACTCTCCACACACAGTTCCACTCCCCACAACCAACTTCTTTTTTAGTTTCTGGTATTGATTACCTCCACAGCTCAAGATAAAATGTTTGTGGTTAACTTAGCAGCCATTCTCAACTCTCTTCTCACTTGCCACATCTTACTGTAAAGTTTAGAAGACTAGACTTCATCCTCCCAGCCTCCCTTGCAACGATGGTGGTCATGTACTCTGTTCTGGACAGTGACATATAAAAATAAACCTGCAAACCTCATTCCTTTAAGAAAAAAAAATAGCAGAATACAAAACCCTAAGCAAAAAATTCTTGTAAAAAAACATCGAGGCCAGGCGTGGTGGCTCACGCCTGTAATCCCAGCACTTTGGGAGGCCGAGGTGGGTGGATTACGAGGTTAGGAGATCAAGACCATCCTGGCTAACACAGTGAAACCCCATCTCTACTAAAAATACAAAAAATTAGCCAGGCATGGTGGCTGGTGCCTGGTGCCTGCAGTCCCAGCTACTCAGGAGGCTGAGGCAGGAGAATGGTGTGAACCTGGGAGGCGGAGCTTGCAGTGAGCCGAGATTGCACCACTGCACTCCAGCCTGGGCAAGAGAGCCAGATTCCGTCTCAAAAAAAAAAAATCGAGATGGCCCTGCACGATGGCTCACGCCTGTAATCACAGCACTTTGGGAGGCCGAGGCAGGTGGATCATGAGGTCAGGAGATCGAGACCATCCTGGCTAACAAGGTGAAACCCCATCTCTACTAAAAATACAAAAACAAAATAGCCAGGCGTGGTGGCGGGCACCTGTAGTCCCAGCTACTCGGGAGGCTGAGGCAGGAGAATGGCGTGAACCCGGGAGGCAGAGCTTGCAGTGAGCTGAGATCATGCCACTGCACTCCAGCCTGGGTGACACAGCGAGACGCTGTCTCAAAAACAAACAAAAAAAACTATTGAGATGTTTTTGGTTTCTTCTTTTTTAATTTTTTTTGAGGCAGATTTTGACTCTGCTGTCCAAGCTGGAATGCAATGACACGATCTCGGCTCACTGCAAGCTCTGCCTCCTCGGTTCAAGCAATTCTCCTGCCTCAGCCTCCCAAGCAGCTGGGATTACAGGCATGTGCCACCGTGCTTGGCTAATTTTTTGTATTTTTAGTACAGACAGGGTTTCACTATGTTGGCCAGGCTGGTCTTGAACTCCTGACCTCGTGATCTGCCTGCTTTGGGCTCCCAAAGTGCTGAGATTACAGGCATGAGCCACCGCTCCCAGGCCCCTCTCTTTCCAGAAACTGAAGAAATCCCTCTTCCTGCTGAAAGAGCTTGCCAGCAAATGCAGGTAAAGCTTTTTCCCTCCTCCTACACCTCCTAGCCCTTCCCTGTGTACCCAAAGTCTGGGTTCAGGGGATGGAACTGGGTGTGCATATGGGGTCTTCTCAGAGATGGCCAAGCACAGAGGGACCCTGGGTCAGAGGTTTGCCCTCAGAGTGTGTCACAGGTCAAGCCACTGAAAGCAAGTCTCTCTTACAGGTCTGCAGGCCAAGCGTGGGGTGGTCATGGGAGTTGGTGACAAGGCTGGGGGGTCAGAGGGGACCAGAAGGGGGTCCAGCTCCATGCTCCAGCTGGAGAGGGAGAGTCTGGGCCTGGCCCTCCATGCTGTTGTTGCTGGGTGCTGGATGCCAGGTGCTGCTTGCATGGGACATGTGTCTCTGTGTATGTCCTCGGGCAGGTATGCCATGTCTGGCCTTGGCTCCAGTGAGTACCCTTAGTTTTGAGCCTTTGCTCATGACCTCACCCAGTTGTCCCACCTGGTGTCTTCTCAGCTCACCCCGACGTGGGAAGAGGATGAGCTCAGTGGGCAGGAGGACGCCTTCTGCAGCTGGGCCGTGCAAATTTTCAAGGTCAGTTCCCAGCGAGATCTGCCCCACAGCAGGGACATAACAGGGGATGGGCAGGTAAATGTTGTACAGGCATGAGGGAATGCAAGGTGCCCCTGGGCCGTATGTGAGTCTGCACTTCTCTTCCTTCTTGTGCTCTGTCTAGATGCACTACAATTTGCAGACGAATTCCTTTGAGATACTCCCATAGACTGAGGCCATGTGTGTTGTCTGCACTCTCCAGCTCCATTATGTTCCTGGATCAAGTAGAATTTGACCAATTTAAGGAGTAGACAGTACGGGGGAACAGAAAGGAGAGAAAGGAAGGGAAATTCTTTGCAATCTTCTCAGACACCATGGACACCAGGAACAATTTCATCATGCCACATCATTTGTAGGCAATCGCCAATTGATTGGGATATGGAACAACTGGAACTCTCATTCATAGCACACTGGAGTGTAAAATAACCCAATTTAGAAAAACAGGCAGGGTGTGGTGGCTACACCTGTAATCCCAGCACTTTGGGAGGCTGAGGTGGGAGGATCACTTGAGTCCAGGGGCCTTGAGACCAGCCTGGGCAAGACAGGAAGACCTTGTCTCTAAATATAATTTAAAAAACAAATGAGCTGGTTGTGATGGTGCACACCTGTGGTCCCAGCTCCCTGGAAGGCTGAGGTGGGAGGCTCACTTGACCCCAGGAGGCCAAGGCTGGAGTGAACTGTCATCATGTCACTGCACTCCAGCCTGGGCAACAGAGCAAGACTCTGTCTCAAAAAAATTAAAAAATAAAAAGAAAGAAAAACTGCTTGATGAGTTGTAATACAGTCAAATATCTATGTCTATGTTCTGGCTTTTCTACTAAAAAATTACCCAATAGAAAGGAAAATGTATTTGTCTGTTTTTAACAGCTTTACTCATTGTAGCCCCAGGCTGGAAACAATGCAAATGGTCACCAACAGGAGAAAGGAGAAATGAATTGTGGTTTTCATACAACAGAGAGGCCCTCAGCAATAATAAGGAGCTAGGCCACAGGAAACATCAATGGGCCTCGCAACTGAGCAGAAGCCAGATCCAAAGAGACAAATGCTGCGAGAATTCCATTCAAGTTGAACAACAAGCCAGAATGGCATCACCCTTGGGGATCACTGGCTGGCAGGGGCACAAAGGAGTCTTCGAGAGGCTGGAAATGTTCTGGATCTGTTTCTGGGTGGTGGTCACACAGGTGTTTACCTCCATTAAAAACAGGCTGAGGCTGGGCGCAGCAGCTGACACCTGTAATTCAGCACTTTGGTAGGCTGAGGCAGGATGATTGCTTGAGCCCAGGAGTTTGAGACCAGCCTGGGCAGCATAGCAAGACCTCGTCTCTACTAAAAAATCAAAAAAATTAGTGGGGCATGGTAGTGCATGCCTGTAGTCCAAGCTACAGGGAGGTTGAGGCAGGAAGACTGCTTCAGCCTTGGAGGTTGAGGCCACAGTGAGCTATGATCGCACCACTGCACTCCAGGTTCGGTGACAGAGCAAGACCCCGTCTCCAAACAAAACAAAACAGAACAAAACTCAAACAGAAAACCAGGATCTACATTTTACTCTACCTAGACAATATCTCCATAAAATACTGCTAAAAGAAAAAATCTCCCAGAGCCCAAGGGGACACAGGCACAGTTCAAGATTTCCAGCAAATCAGCACCTTAGCATCACCTTGAGCCTTGGAGGTTAGTCAGGTAAGCAGCCGCACTAGTGAGTCCAGCCCATAAAGGAGGGCCCTCTGCTCCAAGCCTTGCCTGGAGGGGCCCGGTCATTCCAACTATCCATCAAAAGTTCAATGGCTAAATAATGTGTGCCAAATACATAAAATGTGCCGAGCACGGTGGCTCACACCTGTAATCCCAGCACTTTGGGAGGCCGAGATGGGCGGATCACAAGGTCAGGAGATCAAGACCATCCTGGCTAACATGGTGAAACTCCGCCTCTACTAAAAATACAAAAAAATTAGCCTGGCGTGGTGGCGGGCGCCTGTGGTCCCAGCTACTGGGGAGGCTGAGGCAGGAGAATGGCGTGAACCTGGGAGGCAGAGCTTGTAGTGAACCCAGGTCCTGCCACTGCACTCCAGCCTGGGCGACAGAGTGAAAAGGAAGCAAACTGGGTATGTGCCTTTAGAGGTGTTGTACGTTTTCAGCATTATAAATGAATAGAGATGACTAGCAATAGTTACCTTGGTCGACAGATTTTTGGTATCTTAACTAGTTTTGGATCTCTTCCACTAAAGGGATTGCTTGTTGAACGTTGTTAAAAATGTAAGTACTGAAGGCAAACTGCCTGGGTTTAATTTTTGTTCTGTCCCTTGCACCCTGCCTGGCTTCAAATCCTAGCTCTGCTTATTAAGTTCTTTTAAGGGGATGATCTTTGAGCAAATGTCTTAGCTTCTGTTTTCCCAAGTAAATGGACACAATAGTTGCTACCTTGTGAAAGATTCATGTAATTGACCAGCATTTACCAAGTAGCATCAGTGTTCAGTTTCAGTCATTGGTGATTCTGCAGTTGGACTGTGAGGGAGTGTTGGGGTGGGGGGTGGTGTGTGTGTAGCACTTAATTGCATGCAGGAAGGAAAAGATACTTTTGATAACGGAGAGGCAGCTTTTCTCTGCTTTTGTGTCAAAAGGGAAGGGAGTTTGGAGAGGGAAACGAATTCTGTTCAATATTAAGCCTTCTTCCTCAAAATCAGAGGTACATAGAATGTGTAATAATTTACAGAATTTCTAGACTGAAACGATCTGATTTTTTAAAATTATTTTTATTTTTTCAGGTTGAGACTGAGCTAAAGTTAATCTGTGATGACGGACTGGATGTACTGGACAAACACCTCATTCCAGCAGCTACCAATCTGGCAAGTCCAAGGTTTTCTACTATGAAATGTAGGTTCTATACTAACAATTAACAAGTGTACTTCAATAATTTTAAACACTCTCAGGAATAAATGGCTTTGTTTCTTTTTTTTTAAGACATTTCATATTATTTTCCTTATTAAATATAACCAAAAATCCCACAGAAATTGAGGAGCCTCTAAATATCAACAAAATTGTCACTCGATAGACTAGAATTAAACAAGCAAATGGTTCCAAGAAATGGCACAAGTGTATTAATCGTAAAATAAAATTTCTACATGAAACATTCAGCCAGCACTGTAAAATGTGTGGCCGTTTGGGGGAGGGGAATGAGATAGGTCCCATGAAAGCAAAAGAATATAAATAAGTAAAGCAAAAGCTAATGCATTTTTATAATAGCCTGACCATCTTTTTATTCCAACATTAACTATCCTTCTAACATTAAACACTTATTTTTAAATAAAAGTTGGAAACCTACATAGAAGAAAGTCATGATTCTAAAAAGGCCAACTTTTAATCTTACATTTTCCTTTCTAGTATAGAACCTACATTTCATAATAGAAAACCTTGGACTTGCCAGTGGTAGCTGCTGGAATTAGATGTTTGTCCAATGCATCCAGAACGTCACCACAGATTAACTTTAGCTCAGTCTCAACCTGAAAAAATAAAAATACATTTTAAAAAATCAGATTGTTTCAGTCTAGAAATTCTGTAAATTATTACACATTCTATCTACATCTGGTTTTGTGGAAGAGAGCTTAGTATTACAGAGAATTCGTTTCCCTCTCCAAACTCCCTTCTTCCCTTTTGACACAAAAGTGGAGAAAAGCTGCCTCTCAGCTACCAAAATTATCTTTTCCTTCCTGCATGCAATTAAGTGCTGGACACACACCATCCCCCACCCCAGCACCGCCTCACAATCCAACTGCAGAATCACCAATGACTAAAACTAAACACTGATGCTACTTGGTAAATGCTGGTCAATTACACGAATCTTTCACAAGGTAGCAACTATTGTGTCCATTTACTTGGCAAAACAGAAGCTAAGACATTTGCTCAAAGATCATCCCCTTAAAAGAACTTAATAAGCAGAGCTAGGATTTGAAGCCAGGCAGGGTGCAAGGGACAGAACAAAATTCAAACCCAGGCAGTTTGCCTTCGGTACTTAACATTCCTAACAACTTTCAACAGACAATCCGTTTAGTGGAAGAGATCAAAAACTAGTTAAGATACCAAAAATCTATGGACCAAAAAAACTATTGCCATTCATCTCTATTCATTTATAATGCTGAAAATGTATAGCACCTCTAAACGCACATACCCAGCTTGCTTCCTATTTTTTTTTTTCTTTTTTTGAGACAGAGTTTTGCTTTGTCCCTCAGGCTGGAGTGCAATGGCGCAATCTCAGCTCACTGCAACCTCAAGTGATTCTCGTGCCTCAGCCTGCTGAGTAGCTGGAGTTACAGGCACGCACCACCACGCCCAGCT
Organism: Hylobates moloch; assembly: GCF_009828535.3. Taxonomy (NCBI): domain Eukaryota; kingdom Metazoa; phylum Chordata; class Mammalia; order Primates; family Hylobatidae; genus Hylobates; species Hylobates moloch. The sequence goes on along the minus strand of NW_026652285.1, from coordinate 19,318,638 downwards.
AATTTTTGTATTTCTAGTAGAGACGGGGTTTCACCATGTTGGCCAGGCTGGTCTTGAACTCCTGGCCTCAAGTGACCCGCCCACCTCAGACTCCCAAAGTTCTGGGATTACAGGTGTGAGCCACTGCGCCCAGCCCAAAGCAGCATTTTCATAGTAGCCCCAAACTGGAAGTAACCCAAATGCCCATCAAGTGATACATGGATAAACAGAATGCTGTGCCTGTATGCAATGGAATAGAATTTGGCTATAAAAACAATGCAATACTAATACAGGCAACAACATGGATGAACCTGGAACACAGTATGCTAAGTCAAAGAAGCCAGTGAGGAATGTTGTATGAGTCCATTGACATGAAATGTCCAGAATAGGAGAACCCATGGAGTCAGCACACAGATCAGTAGTTCCCAGAGATGAGGAGAAATGGTGGTGGGGGTGGGGGAGCTGGAGGGTGATATTTAAGGAATATGAGGTTTCTTCAAGGATAATGAAAATATTTGGGCCAGGTGCAATGGCTCATGCCTGTAATCCTAGCACTTTGGGAGGCCGAGGCAGGCAGATCACCTGAGCTCAGGAGTTCGAGACCAGTCTGGCTAACATGGTGAAATCTCTACTGAAAATACAAAAAATTAGCTGGGTGTAGTTGCATGTGTCTGTAATCCCAGCTACTCAGGAGGCTGACGCAGGAGAATTGCTTGAGCCTGAGAGGCAGAGGTTGCAGTGAGCCGAGATAGCGCCAGTGCGCTCCAGCCTGGGTGACAGAGCAAGAAGCTGTCTCAAAAAAAAAAAAAAAAAGAAAAAATATTCAAAGATTGTTGCAGTGATGGTTGTATAACTGTATGATATACCAAAACCCATTGAATTGTACTCTTTAAATGGATGAGTTCTATTTTATGTGAATTATATCTCAATAAAGCTGTGAAAGAGAGAGATAAACTGGGTGCAATGGTACACACCTATAGTCCCAGCTACGTGGGAGGCTGAGGTGGGAGCATTGCCCAAGCCCAGGAGTTCAAGTCCTGCCTAGGCAACATAGTGAGAAGTGAGACCCCATCTCAAAAAACAAAAAAGACAGAGAAAGGGAAGACTCAAGGAAGTTTGGGTTCTGACACTTGGATGTCAGCTAAATGGTGGTTACATAGATCAGTTACAAAACAGAGGTAAGATGAGCAAGTTGGGGACGGTATGATACTGATTTATTCACTTATTCAGCAAATATTTTTCGAGCACTAGGCAGTGGGAAATATCAGTGAACAAAACAAAAATATCCCTTTTGTGTAGCTCTTACACTGTAGTGGGAAGAGAAAATTATACAATAAATAAACCCATTTGTAAGGTGATCAATGCTATGGAAAAACCTATAGCAAGCAAGAAGGATGGCATGCCGGGAAGGGCTGCAGCTTTAAAAGGGGTGGGCAGGCATGGCCTTGCAGGGAAGGTGATATGTGAGCAGAGACTTGGAGGCAGCAAGGGATGAACTTGGGTGACTGAGGGAAGAGCATTCCAAGCAGAGGGAACGTTGGTGCAAGGCTCTGAGGCAGGCGTATTGGAGGCACAGTGGGAGGCAGGGCAGACAAGCAAGGCAGGAAAGAGGAGAAGGGGTGGAGGAAAGAGAGAGCGATAAGAAGTCGGGGCTCAGAAGGTGGGGAAGCAGAACCCTGCAGGCCGTGTCCTCCACCCAGAGGGTGTGCATCTTACTCTGAGGGATGTGGGAACCATGGGGGATTGTGAGCAGAGCGGTACCACGGCCTGACCTACCAGGTAAAGTCTCCCTCTAGATCAGGATTTCTCAACCCGGCACTAGCGACACTTGGGGCAGGATCATTCCTTGTAATGGAGACTGTCCTATGCATTGTGGGATGTTCAGCAGCAGCACCCCTGACCTCTGTCTACAAGACTCCATGAAGGACCCTCTGTCCTAGTTGTGACAGACAAAAATATCCCCCCAGACCCTGTCAAATGTAACCTGGGGGGCAAAAACACCCACATTTGAGAACCATGGTTCTAGGATATAGGAGTGTGTACACAGGCAGCTCAGGTTTACACAGGCTGGATTTGAGGTGCCTGTGAGACCTGCGCGCTGAGATTCCTTTGAGCAGTCAGACAGGAGGGGCTGGAGCCCAGGAGAAAAGTCTGGGCAGCTTTGTTGTCTTCAGGCTCGGCAGCTGTTAGAAGGAATGCCACAGAAAAAAAGAAAGTGATACCTAAACAATCTATTTCATTTAACGTTTTGAGCAAGGATTATGCTAAAGTCACCAGGCAAGAGACCAAGATGAGCCCACCTCACAAACACAGAAACCTCAGATCCAAGGCAGCTATGTAAGGTACAGAACGTGCCGGACTGTAGAAAAGAGAGGGTTAATGCAACTTGATCAGGAAAGAAATGCCATTATCCACTGAAATATTTCTTGACTATCTCCTATATGCTAGTGAAACTCACTAGCATTGTCTCATTTAATCTTTGAAAAACTAAATAAAAGTGTGAAGTAAGTATTTTCCCCTCCCTTTTTTTTTTAAAGATTAGAAAGCGGGCTCAAAAGGACCCACATACTCAGAGTCACCCTGTCAATGACAGAGTGACTCAACCTGGCACTAGCGACATTTGGGGCAGGATCATTCCTTGTTACAGGCTGTTTAATGCCAAAGCCCAATACTGGCTTCTGGAAGCTTCTAGAAGGTGGGGCTGGAACTTCTCATTGAAGACGTTGACAGGCAGTGTTGCAGGGAAATGGGAGAGCGAAACATACCAGGCAAAGGGAACTGCTTGGGCATGGCTTCAGCAGAAAACAAGGTACAGAGATTTGAGGACAGGATGATTTCTTGGAACACAGAGCTTGGTTCAGTAGAAAGAGCACGGGAAAGCCAGGATGTGGCCAGTTGAAAGAAAGGGGCTTTGACCATGTGGTGAGCCATTTTGCATTTTACTCTACTGGCATCAAGGAGACAAATAATGAGAACTCTGACTTGAGAAAAATGTTAAGGATCAATTTATCTCACATACCACATATAGCTCTTAAGTCTGGGGGCCCTCTATTCCCCATCTTAACTAAAAGGCACAAACACACCTCTCCAAGTCAGGTATTATAAGACCCCCAACAATAGTTGCCCGGTCAAAAAATGCATCCTCAGAGTTGACTACTACTACAATAAATCTGGGGACAGTTTCTGAAAACTTGTTTCCCTAAAAGTTTTCATCAAACTGTATTCACTGACATGTAATGATAATCATCAAGACTAAATCACATCCCAGGAGGTATCTGAGTGCAACTGTGAGGTGCTCCTTCATGTCTGAAGATGCATTTGTAACAATCTGGAAAACAGTCTAGAAGATCTTCTTGGAAGTTAGATCTTCAACTTTATCTGAGTTTTGATGACAAATCAAGAAGAGCTCTTATTGTGCAGTTTCTGAGGTTCTTCAAAAGTGTGACTGTTTCTCTGTTTCCCCAGAAAAATGCTACAATGTGTGGTGTGTGTGTGTGTGTAGGTGCATGTGCACATATGTGGGTGGGTGTGAATGTGCCTATATGTGTGTGTGGATGGAGTAGGTATACATGCTGTGAGTGTGTGTGGATGCGGATTGTGAGTGTAGGTGGAAGATTGTGAGTGCATATGTGTGTGTGTCGATGGAGTAGATAATAAATACATGCATGTGGGTGTGTGTGTGGATGGAGTAGGTATACATGCTATGTGTGTGGATGTGGATTGTGAGTGTGAGTGGGAGATTGTGAGTGCATGTGTGTGTGGATAGAGTAGGTTTACATGCTGTGAGTGTGTGTGGATGTGAATGTGTGACTGGGCGGGAGATTGTGTGTGAGTGCATGTGTGTGTGTGGATGGAGTAGATATACATGCATGTGTGTGTGTGGATGTGGATGTGTGAGTGTGGGTGAGAGACTAAAGCCTTCTAAGCACTTCCGGTGGAAGGATGGGCCACAGGCCAGCACAAT
>NW_026652285.1:19306944-19314685 GCF_009828535.3 Hylobates moloch | reverse complement strand
GCTAATAGGGTGTGGTCTTAGCTCAGCCAGAGCTTTCACTCTTTAGAGAAGCAGTCAGACAGAGTGTAGCCCTGCCACAGCCAAAGGTCTCAAAGTGTCTGTCAAACTCTTGGGTTTATATGTACAGTCCGGCATTGCTTAATAACGGGAACACATTCTGAGAAATACATCAGACGATTTTGCCGTTGTGCAAACATCATCAAGTGCACTTACACAAATCTAGATGGTAGAGCCTATTACACACCTAAGCTATGTGGTAGAGCCTGTGCTCCCAGGCTGCAAACCTGTACAGCATTCACTGTCCTGAAGACTGTAGGCAATTGTAACACAAGGGTAAGTGTTCGTATATCTGAACATATCTAAACGTAGAAAAGGTATAGTCAAAATACAGTATTACAGTATAATCTTATGGGACCGCTGTCGTATATGCCATCCATCATAAGCCAAAATGTTATTTTGCAGTGCATGACTGTATTTTAGAGTCCAGTAGTTGAGGTCAATAGCTCACAAATGGGGTCTGATAAGGTGTGATGGTGTCACATTCTCAAGGGCAGGGGAGTACACTCCATGTTCTTGTCACAGCAAAACATGTCACTCCCATAGCAAATGTCAACATAAATAATAAACAGAAAAAAATTCTTCAAGTATAACGAGTTTAATTGGGAATAAGCATTGCAATGAGGAATATGTATGCCACAGTAAACTATGGGCATATTCACGGGGATAAAGGAAGACAAGGATCTTTAAAGGTAAAATGAGGGTTACATATGTTGTCTTGAAACAATTATCCTCAGCTACAAGGATCAAAAACAAGGGTGGCATGAGTCCAGGGCTGGACAGGAAATTGCTGGGCAAATGTCCTCACAGAAGCATTTTTTTGTGTGTGTAAGATTGAGGTGGCCTTTGTGCAAGGTTGTGGTTTTGGCAAAGTCTCTTGTGATATCCTTTGTTATCAGGTAGTCATGCACCAGAACCCTCCCTGCATGTTCCTACCTGGCTCCGTTTTGTCAGGGTTTGACACAAGTGACTCCATTTTGATTCTAACAACTTTTTCACAAACTCTGTATGTATTTGGAATTATTTCAAAGTTGTATAACGTATACAATATGTAGTCTTTTTTTTTTTTGGAGATGGAGTCTCGCTCTGTCACCCAGGCTGGAGTGCAGTGGTGTGATCTGGGCCCACTGCAACTTCTGCCTCCTGGGTTCAAGCAATTCTCCTGCCTCAGCCTCCTGAGTAGCCGGGACTACAGGCGCCCACCACAATTCCTGGCTAATTTTTGTGTTTTTAGTAGAGATGGGGTTTCATCATGTTGCCCAGGGTGTTCTCGAACTCCAGAGCTCAGGCAATCTGCCTGCCTCGGCCTCCCAAAGTGCTAGGATTACAGGCATGAGCCACCACGCCTGGTCCAATATATATTTGTTACTAGCTTCTTTCACTTATAAATGTTTTCAAGGTTCCACCGTGTTGTAATATGTATCAGTATGTATCAGTACTTCATTTCCTTTTTTTTTTTTTTTTTGAGACTGAGTCTCACTCTGTCACCCAGGCTGGAGTGCAGTGGCGCGATCTCGGCTCACTGCAAGCTCTGCCTCCCAGGTTCATGCTATTCTCCTGCCTCAGCCTCCCGAGTAGCTGGGACTACAGGTGCCCACCACCACTTCCAGCTAATTTTTTGTATTTTTTTTTTGGTAGAAACGGGGTTTCACCGTGTTAGCCAGGATGGTCTCGATCTCCTGACCTCATGATCCTCCCACCTCGGCCTCCCAAAGTGCTGGGATTACAGGCGTGAGCCACTGCTCCTGGCTACTTCATTTCCTTTTTAAAAATTGCTTTATTGTAGTAAAATACACATAACATACAATTTACCATCTTAACTATTGAAGTTTGCAGTTTAGTGGTATTTAGTACAGTACACTCACACTTTTGTGCAAGCATCAGCACCACCCACCTCCAAAACTTTTTCATCTCTTCCAACTGAAATTCTGTACCCATTAAACGATAAGTTCCCATTGCCCCCTCCCCAGCCCCCAGCAAATACCATTCTACTGCTAGAAAGCTTTTACCTTCAGTTTCTTCTTTCACTTAATAAATGAGAGGGTCCGTTGCTGACTAATGGGATTGCTTCTCTTAGTGGAGGCCTTTTCTAAGTGGAGGCCTTCTTGCATATATGCGATTGAGTTTATCCTAAAAATGGGTAACAGAAAATGTGGTTGTAGAAAGACAAGAGGCGGAGACACAAACTGGCCAAGGGTTTTCATACTGGGTGTCCTATCCACAGGCCACAGCAGCCTCACCACAGATCTGCCCAATTCTTTGGCATCAAGAAGTTGATCCAGCTCACGCCTGTAATCCCAGCACATTGGGAGGCTGAGGCAGGTGGATCACTTGAGGTCAAGAGTTTGAGACCAGCCTGGCCAACATGGTGAAACCCCATCTCTACCAAAAAATACAAAAATTAGCCAGGTGTGGTGGCACACACTTGTAATCCCAGCTACTCAGGAGGCTGAGGTGGGAGAGTCACTTGAACCCAGGAGGCGGAGGCTGCAGTGAGCCAAGATCACGCTACCGCACTCTAGCCTGGGAGATAGAGTGACACTTTGTCTCAAAAAAAAAAAAAGTGATCCTGCGAGCCATTTCCATGTTGTGGATTTGCTGGCAGGTTTCAGAGCTCTCCTGCTGTCACTGTCAGCATAGCTTCTCATAGTACTATTGACACTTAATGTCCTTAATGATTTCATCCATGGTGAGGACTCTCTTTAGGGTCCTGTATGTGCCTTCCACATTCCCTTCCTGTGCTATCATAGTCCTGGCAATGAACTTCAGGTTTTAAATCCATGAGCTTGGATATAAGTCTCCACTCTGCCAAACCTGACATTCCATACCCAGATGACCCCTGTAATCCAAATAATAGATTCCATTGTGTGGATGGATATGCCACATTTTGTTTATCCATTCATCTGTTGCTGCACATTTGGTTTGTTTCTGCCTTTTGGGTATTGTGAATAGTGCTGCTGTAAACATTCATGCACGGGTTTTTGTTTGTTTTGTTTGAGACAGAGTTTCACTCTGTCACCCAGGCCGGTGTGTAGTGGTGTGATGGTAGCTCGCTGTAGCCTCAACCTCTCAGGCTCAAGTGATCCTTCAGAGTAGCTAGGCCTCCAGAGTAGCTGGGACTACAGGTGTGCACCACCATGCCCAGCTAATTTTTAAATTTGTTTTGTAGAGATGGAATCTCACTATATTGCCCAGGCTAGTCTCAAACTCCTGGGCTCAAGGGATCCTCCCACCTTGGCCTCAGAGAGTACTGGGTTTACAGGCATGAGCCACTGTGCCTGGCCCAAGTTTTTGTTTGAACACACGTTTTCAGTTCTTTTGGGCATATATTATAACTAGGAGTGGAATCACTGGGTTATATGCTAATTCTATATTTAACTTTTTGAAGAGCCACCACACTGTTTTCCAAGCAGCTGAATCATTTTATACTCCCACCAGCAATATACAAGGATTACAATGTCTTCACATGCTTGCCAACACTTGTTAATTTGTTTACTGATTTTTTTTTTTTTTTTTTGAGACAGAGTTTTGCTCTTGTCACCCAGGCTGGAGTGCAATGGCACAATGTTGGCTCATTGCAAACTCCGCCTTTTGGGTTCAAGCGATTTCTCCTGCCTCAGCCTTCCAAGTAGCTGGGATTACAGGCACCCATAACCACACCTGGCTAATTTTTGTACTTTTAGTAGAGACAAGGTTTCATCATATTGGCCAGGCTGACCTCGAACTCCTGACCTCTGGTGATCTGTTTGCCTTGGCCTCCCAAAGTGCTGAGATTACAGGCATGAGCCACCGTGCCTGGCCATCTACTGCTTTTAAGAAGCAGAAGATTGGGAGGCCGAGGCAGGTGGATCACGAGGTCAGGAGATCAAGACCATCCTGACTAATACAGTGAAACCCTGTCTCTACTAAAAATACAAAAAAATTAGTTGGGCGTGGTGTCATGCGCCTGTAGTCCAGCTACTCAGGAGGCTGAGGCAGGAAAATCACTTGAACCCGGGAGGCAGAGGTTGCAATGAGCCAAGATCGCACCACTGCACTTCAGCCTGGAGAACAGAGCAAGACTCTGTCTCAAAAAACAAACAAACAAACAAACAAAAAAACAGAAGGGGCCAGGCATGGTGGCTTACACCTGTAATCCCAGCACTTTGGGAGGCTGAGGAAGGAGGATTACTTGAGTCAGAGATTCGAGACCAGCCTGGGCAACATGGTGAGACATTCATCACTACAAAAAATGTTAAAAATAGCTGAGTGTGGTGGTGCAGCTGTGGTCCTAGCTACTCAGGAGGCTGAAGTGGGAGGATCAATTGAGCCTGGGAAGGTCAAGACTGCGGTGAGCTATGATCGTGCCACTGCACTCTAGCCCGGGTGACAGAGTGAGACCCTATCTTAAGAAAAAAAAAAAAAAAAGCAGAAGGAAGGTTCACATGATCTTCTTGCACCTGCTATTTTTCAAATGCCTTTAATTCAAAATAGTCAATAAGCCAGAGCAGCAGATTTTGGGGTAGCATGTTCTTAACTCCACAGTGCTCTGGGCATGCTGGCTCTAGAGAACATAGGTCTTGAACAGGAATTCCTGGTGCCTGACAAGACAGAGACCCGTCATTTCCCTGTGCTGCTCAAACTTCAGTAGACAGCCCTGACTCCTGGAAATTTTTCCCTCTGGCTCAGCATAGAATTTGTCACCTCCTGGGTGGCTGGGAGGCTGTGCACCATGAGGCCCACTGGCAGCGGGCACCCACACTATGTGACTCCTCCTACCTGTGCTCCCTGCCTTCTCTCAGCAGGTCAGGCAGGAGTGGCCCCATTCCTCAAGTGGCTGACTAATCCGGGCAGGGACTGCTCCACCTGCCTCCCAGATCCCTGACACCCAGGACACCCCAGAGGTTGCCTTTCCTCCTGCCTCAGCCTCCCGAGTAGCTGGGATTACAGGCATGTGCCACTGTGCCCAGCTAATTTTTGTATTTTTAGTAGAGACGGGGTTTCACCATGTTGGCCAGGATGGTCTCGATCTCCTGACCTCATGATCCACCCTCCTCGGCCTCCCAAAGTGCTGGGATTACAGGCGTGAGCCACCGCGCCCAGCCCTCCATTCTTATTTTTAAAATTCATGTTCTTCAAGATTATGATTCTAATGTATACAAGAATGTAATATTCTGCATTTTTTCTTACATTATATCATCAGCCTTTCTCCATACTACTGCATACTACTGCGGCAACATTCATAGTAACTAGAGCGTCTGAGAATAAGATTTGGTTTCTTAAACTCAGTCAGTACAACTGCAAGTGAAAAGCTAAGGCAGGCAAAAGTGTGATAAATCAGAAATACAGAATGAGTGGTTTTGGTTTGCCTGCAAGTATAATGTAGAAAACCTAGACAGGGAAGTCGGAACTCAGAAATTCAAGCCTTCCAACTAAATGTCTAAGTCAACAAAAAATACCAACACAATCCAAAATTGTATATATACTTTTCTTTCTTTCTTCTTTTTTTTTTTTGAGACAGGGTCTCGCTCTGTTGCCCAGACTGGAGTACAGTGGCACAATCACAGCTCACTGCAGCCTCCACCTTGAGGGCTCAAGTGATCCTCCCATCTCAGCCTCCCAACTACAGGCACACATCACCATGCCAGGCTAATTTTTAAAAATTTTTGTAGAGAGAGAGTCTCTGTATGTTGCCCGGGCTGGTCTCTAACTGCTGGGTCAACTGATCTGCCTTGGTCTCCCAAAGCATTGGGATTACAGGTGTGAGCCACCACACCTGACCTGTTTTTTCTTTAATAATTGGGAACGTGGCAGAATATTATCCAATGGTAAAGACTTATTGTGATATATTATTATTAGGATTTTCATTCTCAAAATTGGGTAAATGTACCCCCAAAGAGGTTTTTCTTTAAAATTTAGCAAGGCTGGCTGGGCCTGGTGGCTCATGAATCCCAGCACTTTGGGAGGCTGAGGTGGGCAGATCACCTGAGGTCAGGAGTTCGAGACCAGCCTGGCCAACATGGAGAAACCCCATCTCTACTAAAAATACAAAATTAGCCTGGCACGGTGGCGCATGCCTGTAATCTCAGCTACCCAGGAGGCTGAGGCAGGAGAATTGCTTGAACCCGGGAGGCGGAGGTTGCGGTGAGCTGAGATCATGCCATTGCACTCCAGCCTGGGCAACAAGGACAAAACTCCGTCTCAAAATAAAATAAAATAAAATTTAGCAAGGCAACACAAATTCTCACTATATAGAACATGCCAAAATTTGGTCATGGTTTTCAGGATTCGATGACATTTGTTGTTGGAAACCAGCTTTTATGTTTTAAATAAGCTTTTGCATTGACATTCATTAATTTCATAGCATAAACTTTTTGCTTCTTAAACTTAAGCTTCTTGTTCCTTTAATGTTGTCCTGTTGTAGGAATTCAAGCCACATTTTAAAAACTCAAAAACGTAACATACATTGAGGAAACAGTCCATATGTCCATTGCTGAGTGAATGAACAAAATGTGGTATATACATATAATGGAATATTAGCCTTAAAAAAGAGGGAAATTCTGATGTATGCTACTCTGAAGACATTATGCAAAAAAGCTAGTCACAAAAAGACAAATACAGTACAATCCCACTTATATGAGGTACCTAGAATAGTCAAGTTCGTAGAGACAGAAAACAGAACAGTGGTTATCAAGGGATGGAAGGAGGAGGGAAAGGACATTTATTTTTATTGGGTATGAAGTTTCAGTTTGGAATGATGAAAAAGTTCTGGAGATAGACGATGGTCATGGTTCTACAACAATACGAATGTACCTAATGCACCTGAACCGTACACTTAATATTAAGATGGTAAATTTTATATTATGAATATTTTATGATTAAAAAAATCCCCCAATCTATAACATACATTGGGAAAAGTGCATTTTACCTGTATATTCAGTTTAACAAATAATTACCAAGCAAATATATGTATAATCACCACCTCGCCCCCAAAATGAAATATTATCAGAGTAACCTGTGTCCCTCCCCATCACAACCCTCTTCCTTCCTGAGTAACCACTATCATGGCTCTAACATTTGCTTTTGAAAATCATACTGTTATGCGGTAATGCAGGATAAGTTAAATCTACACTACAAAACGCTACAGAATATTTCTTTTAATTTCAATTTTTCCGTAAGTGCCAAAAAAAACCCCACTTAATAACTTTTAAGTGCTCTTTCTCCCCTTCCTTTGCTCTTGAAACTTCTCATTCTAAAACCTATTTTGGTTCCACAGTTGACCTCACCTGCAGTTTAATTAAAAACAAAAAACAAAAAAAACCCTTCAGTGTAAATTTTTATTCCTCCCGCTCTCCCTTGCCTCCAACTACAAAGAAACAATGATTTAAACCCTTTGTGCCCTTTTAGAAAATTACACAGATACCCCATTGTGGAACCCTATCATCCCTTCGTGGAAAGGAAGAGATTAGCATATGAATACAAAGCAAAATGAATCCAGAATACAAAATGATCTACTGGATTGTGAAGCTCTTGTATGCTTAAAAATGTATTTATTTCCTCTTTTTGTATTGCCCCTTTAGTGGTCTCGGGGTTAAGGGAATTGAGCTTCCCTTTCTGGTTACCCGGAAAAGGATAAAAACAAAACAAAACAAAAAACAAAAAAACACCAGATTCTAAGAGGTGCAAAGCCAGCAGATGGCTCACA
>NW_026652285.1:19258687-19306377 GCF_009828535.3 Hylobates moloch | reverse complement strand
CCCAAAAGAAGACATTTATATGGCCAACAAACATAAAAATAAAGGGTCAACATCACTGATCGTTAGAGAAATGCAAACCAAAACCACAGTGAGATACCATCTCACACCAGCCAGAATGGTGATTATTAAAAAGTCAAGAAACAGCAGATGCTGGCGAGGCTGTGGAGAAATAGGAACACTTTTACACTGTTGGTGGGAATGTAAATTAGTTCAACCATTGTGGAAGACAGTATGGCAATTCCTCAAAGACCTAGAACCAGAAATGCCATTTGACCCAGCAATTCCATTACTTGGTATGTACCCAAAGGAATATAAATCATTCAATTACAAAGGTATATGCACACATATGTCCATTGCAGCACTGTTCCTCAATAGCAAAGACATGTAACCAACCCAATGGTAGACCGGATAAAGAAAATGTGGTACATATACACCATGGAATATTATGCAGCCATAAGAAGGAATGAGATCACGTCCTTTGCAGTGACATGGATGGAGCTGGAAGCCATTATCCTTAGCAAACTAACACAGGAACAAAAAACCAAACACTGCATATTTTCACTTATAAGTGGGAGCTGAACAATGAGAATACATGGACACAGGGAGGGAAACAACACACATTGGGGCCTGTTGGGGGGTGGGAGAGGGAGAGAATCAGGAAAAATAGCTAATGTATGTGGGGCGTAATACTCAGGTGATGGGTTGATAGGTGTAGCAAACCACCATGGCACACATTTATGTATGTAACAAACCTGCACATCCTGCACATGTATTATGGAACTTACAATAAAATAAAATAAAAAATATGGCATAAAGATACAAAACTAGACATACTAATTCTAGTTAGAAATGTAATTATGATGTTACATTTTTATAATTCACAATTATGTTTTGGAAATTATACAAACACAGATCACTGACTTGAATGAAATGCATAAAATTGTAGCAAAGCTTTGTAGTTACAAAAAACAAAAAAAATTACCAAAGAATGCACAAAATTAACGTCTATTCCACCTTTGTGTCATATTCCTGGATTCTCATGATATAACTTTGACAGATGAGGAGTTGGTTCTTATAGATGAGCAAAGAAAGTAGTTTCTTGAGATGGAATCCACTCCTGGTGAAGATGCCGTGAACATTGTTGAAATGACAACAAAGGATTGAGAATGCCACATAAACTTAGTTGATAAAGTGGTGGCAGGATTTGAGACCAATTTTGAAAGAACTTCTATTGTGGACAAAATGCTACTAAAAAGCACTGCATGCTACAGAGAAATCTTTTGTAAAAGGAAAAGTCCATCTATGTCACAAACTTCATTGTCTTATTTTTTTTAAATTGCCATGGCAACCTCAATCTTCAGCAACCGCCACCCTGATCAGTCAGCATCCGTCAACAATGAAGCAAGACCCTCCACCAGCAAAAAGATTACTACTCACTGAGGGCTCAGATGATTGCTACCATTTTTTTTTTTTTAGCAACAAAGTGTTTTAAAGTTAAGGCATGTACTTTTTAAAAGATGTGATGCTATGGTACACTTAATAGACTACAGTATAGTGTGACCATAACTCTTACATGCACTGGGAAACCAAAACATTTGTGTGACTCACTGTATTGCCATATTTGCTTTATTGCAGTAGTCTGGAACTGAACCCACAATATCTCCAAAATATGCCTGTAAAAACAGTAGGCTAAGTGTTATGATAAAGGAAATACAGGGTGCTATGGGACTAAAAGAAGGGGCATCTAGCTTAGCCTGTTGGGAGAGGGTCAGGGAAAGCTTTCTGAAGATGGTGACCCCTCAGCTGCACTTTGGAGGATGAGTAAGAAGACAAAAGGGATAGGAAGGGTGTACCAGGCAAATGTAACAGCATGTGCAAATGCACAGAATTGTAAGAGAACATGGCACGTTCTGGTCCAACATTGTTCCATTATGGATGAGGAACTTGAAGCCCAGAAAAGGTGAGAAGACTACCCCAAGGTCACCCAGTGAATTAGTAGCAGGATCAGAATTTGCACCCAAGACTTGCGTTTCCTTTTACTTCGATTTTCCACTATACCACAGTGCCTTAGGTTTGTAGCAGGAGGTTCTGTGACTAGAGCTTGTTGAGACTGCAGCCAAGTTTGAAAATGAGCTGCATGTGGGTGTGGGGGCTGGATCTGTCTCCGGCCTATCCCTGGCTGGAGCCGAGCCAGGAACTTGGCAGTTTCCAGGGCTGAGCCACCCAGCTCACCCCAAGGAAGCCTTGGCCTCCAGCCGAGGTTTAATCATTAACTCTAAGTTCACAGGGCTGGAGCTGGAATGCACAGGAACTGGGGAGCAGACCGGGTCTCCAGGGAGCCAAGAGAAAGGTGGCTTTTGAGATGGGAGGGGACCAAAGTTTAGAATGGGGCTTTTCATCCCTGAATGGATCTATGCTCTGGGCTCAGGAACAAGGGCGCTTGCTGTTACTCTCAATTTTGTTGGAGTGTACACAACATGTTGTTAGCTTGATTTCAGGATTTCCTTTCAACGTTCATAGCAGATTGTGCTTCCCTCTGCCACATCCCTCAGCCTACATTCATCTACCCCGCTAAACTGTGATGCTCCCCTCGGAGGGCAGGACTCAGTGCTTGGAACAATCTGGTGCATAGTTGGTGCTCATTAAATATACGCTGACTGATTGAATAAATGAGGCCCTAACTCTGCCTAAAGGCGTCCCAAAGCACATGCCTTTAAAAAAAATTAAAAGACACAGAAACCTGACTGGGTGCAGTGGCTCATGCCTGTAATCCCAGCAGTTTTGGAAGCTGAGACAAGAGAATCACTTGAGCCCAGGGTTCAAGACCAACCTGGACAACAAAGTAGACTCCGTCTCTTATGAAAATAAAAATAAAAAAAAAAAAAAAAAAAAAAAGAAATGGCAACTGATTTTGCTTTAAAATTTCAACAGAGGTTCACAAAAATCCCCGGAGATACTCTGTGCTATCATAAAATAGTCTAGCACCATGATGAGGTCCACTCTTCTAGAAGAGATGGACTGCTTTTTTTTTTTTTAATAACTTCAACTTTTATTTTAGATTCAGGGGTACCTGTGCAGGTTTGCTGTCTGGGTATATTGTATGACAACGAGGTTTGGGGTATCAATGATCCTGTCACCCAGGTAGTGAGCATAGTACCCAATAGGTAGTTTTTCGGCCCTTGCCCTCCTCCCTCCCTCTCCCCTTTTGGAGTCCCCAGTGTCTATTGTTCCTATCTTTGTGTCTGTATGTACCCAGTGATTAGCTCCCATTTATAAGTGAGAACATGTAGTATTTGGTTTTCTGTTCCTGCATTAATTCCTTTGAGATAAGGGCCTCCAGCTGCATCCATGTTGCTGCAAAGGATGTGATTTCATTCTTTTTTATTGCTGCATAATATTCTGTGGTGTATATGTACCACATTTGCTTTATCCAATCCACCGTGGATGGGCATCCAGGTGACCCCATGTCTTTGCTATTGTGAATGACATGGCGATGAACATGCGAGTGCATGTGTCTTTTTGGTAGAACGATTTATTTTCCTTTGGGTAGATACCCAGTCATGGGATTGCTGGGTCAAATGATAGTTCTGTTGGGGATGTTCTTAAGGAGTCAGCGTGTAGATGACTGAAGAGTTTGTGAGGTTGCTTTGGCATTCTTGGGAGAGGGGGGCTATTCAGATATGAGGCCATGTTTTATTGAGGAAACAAAAGCCCAGTGGAGGTCAAATTCCACCAGCATAATAAAGGTAACTGCCTCTTTTGATTTCTGAAAGCTGTAGCCTGCAATTGGAAAGACTGCATTATCAATAGCATTGCTAAGCCCTAGAAATGCACCTTTAAAGGGATTTCTGGATTCCACAAAACAAAACTCCCCCTGGAAGGTGACGTGCAGGTGGCAGTAAAATTTCTGTTCTTTTTTGGTGAACCCAAGTTTCCTGATCTCGAAAGTAGAGACAGTCATCTCTTCTTCACAACATACTGGTAATGGTTAAATGGAATGATGGTATATAATGTCCTTGGCACCCAGGAGATGTCAGTCCCAGTGAGAATTATCTTCTGTCTCTTAAAAGTAAAAATCCTGAACCGATATACAGAACCAGAGATGTGGAGATACATTTTGCTCTTAGATGCCATGTGTGTGGTGCCCAGTGATTCGGAGACCAATCTGGAAGGGAAAGAATCCCTCTGCCGAATGCCGGCTTAAAGTGTAAATGTGTGCCGATAGTGTTGCTATAGCCAGCACCGGAGCATACTGGGAGAAGAAACTTCCCTTGCAAGAATAGTCACTCTCCTGGAAAGTGACTATTGGTTGGAATTGAGCCATAAAGGCTGCCAACTCTCACCCTAGCAAATTCTGTGTCAGCCCAAGGTCCTGGACATTCTGGGCAAACTGGCCAATGTCAGGGAGGCTCTTTCTGTACCACCCTCTGGGTCCTTTTTTTTATTTGTGGGTTAGTGGCCTATCATACAGCCAGTTTGCATTTACTTCTGTCTACCACCTGTAGTTGTCAGGATTCTGTAAGTTCTTTAAAGTTCTAGCACTCAGTGATGATTACGTCAGGGGAGAAAATTCAGGAAGGACCTCAGACTTAGTTAGGTTCCTCCAACTTCCCACCTGCCCTTGGTCTCAGCAACAATGGAGAACAAATTGCCTTTGCAAGGAATTGGAAGATGTCTGGCCACCTGATCTCTTTTTCGCTTCCCTTTATCATTTCTCTCCTTTGCCCTAAAACCTGAGATGAAATGAGAAGTAAATTGCCAAGGGAGATCCTCTCCTGGGGCAAATTTCCTGTCCTTGCTTATGGGCACGGAGACCCTGAGTGGGAAGGCCAGTTGCAGGGCACTCTCCCAGAACCAGCCCTGGGGTGACAGGTGCAGGCAGGATCCACGCTTTCATGGGGGAGGGGAAGGATTGCAAAGGAGGAGGAGGAAGACAGACTGTGGGAGACCCCAAGGGCTGCCCCTATTTCTCTACTCCACCCCAACCTGAAACTGACTGTCAGTCTCCACCAAGCCTGAGAGAGAGAGAGAGAGAGAGAGAGAGAGAGAGAAAGAGGGAGTGGGGAGAAAGAGACAGGGAGGGGGAAATCAAAGAAAATTGCAAAAGTCAATGGCCTGGAACTAGAGGCAGCCTCAGCAACTGCAGTGTGACTTTGATTCCCCTATCATAACCCTGAATTAAAAATTCAGGCAATTATCTGCATGGCTTCCTTCTGATTAGAACGAGTCGGAGCCTCATTAATGCATCAGCACAGAGGAAAGCCATTAGGGTCTGTGAAATGGAATGTTTCTCTGAGAACAGGTTCCGCTTGATGTAGAATACCCAGCAAAAAGAAATTTCACACATTTTTGAGCTCAGAGTCACAGGACGGCACCCAGCTTCAGGGCTGCAGACCCCACCACCACAGTCAGCACCTCTCAGCTGGCTCTGGGTGAAAGCCACCTTTGTTTCGCTGCCTCTCTCTGGCACCTCCATCCACTGCTTTGTGTGGAGGGAGGCTGAAGGAGCTGAGGGGCTGAGGGGCTTGCTGGGTCCTGAGACACTGAGTCAGATTTCAGCCGGGATCCCCAGTTTCAAAGGCTTTGAGCCACAGGGAGCATAGGAATTTCATAGGAACACTGCCCTCCTCTGCTAGAAGAACTAGAATCGAAGCACCGTCGAGGACAGTGAAGGTCCTAGACTCCAGAAAAGGTCAAAGTATCTTCATAGCCCTCCAATCCTTCACCCTCTCTTAAGCAACAAGCTTCCAAGGCTGACTGGGCTTCACCAGATCCTGCTTTGGCCATCTTGGGATGACCAAATTACCACGTGGGTGAAGAAAGTACTGAGAATTGGAGGGCATCTTTTATTCATGGTCCAGGGTACCCTTTATTCATCCCTTATTCTATAAGCTCAGAGCTTCCAGAAATGCAAATCTATTGCCCAATTTCTAAGTGGGTGAATATCCCTACAATATTTGGCATTTGGAAACTCTCACGCACCCCACTTTGGGACTTCTATAGGGGCAGCTTTCTTCCCTAAATGACTATATTGCTTATGGGGAAACCCAAGAGTGGTTTTCCAGACAAATACCTTTGCAGCCCTAGTCAGTTCATCTCTTGGGAGAGTTGGGGTCAACTTGACTTTGTCTAAATTTTCATCTAGTTGGTGGGTAGGACTTGGGCTTCCTCACTTCAGACATCTTGACATATCTCCAATATGGTGATTCTCAGGACACCAAACATTAATCCTTAGGATGAACAACAAATAATCTCTTTAGGGGAAAAGTCAATGTTATATGGTAAGAACTGAAAAAGGTGAAAAAGTTTCTGTAGGAAGAGAACTAGTTAAGAGTTGAGAGGATGCCAACCAAGAAAATGATATCCTTCAAACGGTTTGAGTAAGCCACGTTCTTCTCCTGGCACACCTGTTAACTCTTCAGTGTTAAGAACCAGGGCTAAGTGTCTGGGTAAATCTGTGAACAGGGCGCACCCGTGGTTAGTGTAATGGAGCCCACGTAGAACTGATGGAATTTGTATCAACAGCGCCCCCTACTGCATATGAGCAAAACTGGACAACCCATAGTAATTTGTTTTCAAAAGTGTTTTCAGCCAATGCCACGTTAGAAGGATACATTCCTGGTCATCAGGGTGTTTTTATGAAGCATGTTTTCAATACCGCAGACAGTTTTATGGGTGAAGGCTCCTAGAGTTTATCTCACTCTCCAACACAAACAAGAGGCTTGGTGATTCAACCATGCTATTTGTGGGCTGTGAGCATCCATCTCTCTAACACTTAGCTGGACTAACACTCGACAAAGTCAGACGCACTCGAGAATTACTTGTGACTTCAGATGATCCCATGTAAAGCGCTAACCTAAAGGCACCCTGAGCCTTGAGGAGGTGGGGTTATCTCTCTCAGCTCACGTTGGTATAGGAGTGAAAAGAGCTGGCCAAAGGTCGGGAATGTGGGCTTTCCAGGGAGGGAAGCTACTCCACCAGCTCAACAGAAGAGGCCTCCTTTCTGCCATCAGAAATGGTCAAATCCCAGCCGTTAGTACCGTAGCACCATTCACTAATTCCTTGATATTTTAAACATAGATGCTCTTCCCAGGCAAATCATTCCTTTCTTCCCAAGATCACTCAGCTACTTTTGTAATTTGTCACTCTATATTCACATGACAAACATTTTTCAAGCAATTATGATATGCCAGACATTGTTTAGAACAGAAGTGACAGCACTGAGCAGATGGCAAATGAAGAATTTCCTGTTCTTTGGAGCATACATTCTAGTTGGGGGTACAGATGACAAACAGAAAGACAAGCAAGGGTGTCAGAGCTGTAAATGCTGTGATACACAATGCTGGGCAAGGGGGCAGAGAGTGATGGGGGGCTACTTTGCACAGGTGGTCAGGGGAAGCCTCTCTGAAGAGCACGTTAGGAAATCTTTCTAATGCTCCCTGGCAATCGATCTCCTTTCTCTCTTTTAAAACTAGAATTGCCTCTCCCATTAAACATTTCCAGTTAACTCTCCCTGTCCTTTGACTTTCCGCTCAGCTCATCTCTGCTCAAGCTTCTTCATCTTGCAAAGGGACAGGATCATAATCTCCTTGAGGACAAGGGCCCATCTTCTACTTCTTTGGCTTGCTACCAGAGTGGAGAGGAAGGGAACAAACATTGCTACTATATGCTAGAAACATGAACACATTAGTTCATTGACTCCCCACAAAGCTTCTGCCATCTCTTTATTATTTGTCCCTGTTTTATAAGTGAGGATAATGAGGCTCGGTTTATTCAAGAGTGTGAGCTGCCGAGGGGTGTTACTGGGATTTGAACCCTGCTCTAGCCTCGTGGCCTGCAGTCTTCCCACTCCTAAGCATGGCATAGGGTGAGTGTTCATTAAATGTTGTCAGTGAGTCATGAGCACAAGGAAGGGATGAGCTTTGTTTCTCAGAGAACAGTCCTGTAAAGGAAATGATTAAACTCCCACCAGCTGGCTTATAAATTCTTCTTTTACCCACTAAGTGACCATGAGCCATTCATTTTCCTCTTCCTGGGCTTTGTAATTCCTCTCTGTGAACTAAGGTTAGACCAGATGATCCCCCAGGTCTCTTCCAGGTCTGACAGTCTAAGGAATGTAATCTTCTGTAAGCAGCAGGGGCGGGTGGTGAATGGGGTGGAGTCAAGTAACTTCTTTACATCAAAGATCTGAATCTGAACTTTTATTAAGAGAGAACAAAACACAACAGTTTGTTTCTTCAGTTAAAAGTCAAAGCCTGGGCAACATAGTGAGATCCCATCTCTAGAGAAAATTTTGAAAAATTAGCCAGGTGTGGTGGTGTGTGCCTGTTTTCCTAGCTACTCAGGAGGCTGAGGTGGGAGGATCGCTTGAGTCAAGGAGTTCCAGGTTGCAGTGAGCTATGGTTGTGTCACCCTACTCCAGTCTGGCTGACAGAGCAAGGCCCTTTCTCTAAAATAAATAAATAAATAAATAAAAACAATAAATCAACATGTACTGAATACCTGCTGTGTGCTGGGCCCTGGTATGTGCTGAATCGGATACGGAGATAAATTTTTAAAACATTATCTTCACCCTGAAACATGTGTAGTGAGAAAGACAAATATGACAACAACAAATGATAATAATCACAATAATAACAGCTAACAATGTACAGGGCACTCCCTCTTTGCCTGAAACTGTTCTGAGCACTTCATACTCTTTAACTGATTTTAATCTTCCCAACCATTGTACAAGGTGGGCACTATCATTATTCCTACTTTACAAGTGAGTAAATTGGAGCACAAAGGGGGATTTGTCAAAAGGGCATGGTGAGCATTAATAGTGCATGAAATGTGTTTACCTATGGGGCCTGAAATGTACAGGCAGGTGTTTGAAATGAAGGGGTCTTGTGCAGTGTTAACTGGTGGGTTCCTTCCCGTGTCTTTTCTATATTCCCTGCTTGACCCTTCTGCTACTTAGGATCAGCCACACACACAGAGTGGGAGGGGATTTTCTGTAGCTAGCAGAGAACGCTTTAGGGTTTGGAAACTTAAAATCCATGGCTGTGAGATGACCCAGGACCTAGAAAAAAGTGGGTGAGTTAGAACCAGTTTTCCCGCCACCAGGGAAGGAGGGGAGTAAGAAGAGAAAGGAGGCATGCATAGATCTTCCTGAGAAAGGAAGTTATGACACCCTGTTCCCCATTTGAGCTAGATGTTCAGAGTTCTGGGGATCAGGCCCCAGAGCAGGAATGGCCCATGTGCATGGTCGATGTGCCCGACTGAAATGGCCCTGCACATGATGAATGAGCAGATGTGCCTGGGGTTTAGAAGTGCTTTGAGTTTGTGAGCAGGTGGAAGTAGAAGAGGTCTGAGCCAGCACTGTGCAGATGGCAGAAGGCATGTCCACCTTCCTAGGAGAAGAGTGGAAGTAAAAGGAGAGTCACAGGGCCCGAAGGGTCCCCTAGAATGAGAGAGGAAAAAGGCAGCCTGGAGGAAATAATGCCCCAGGACCAGGAGGGGGAGTGGATGCCTCACGGCTGCTGCAAGAAACCGTGGAGTGAAGAGGCCAGAATGGAAACTCCTTGAGGCAGGGATTCCTTTCTGTTTAGGCTCCATCCCGTGGGCCTAGGTCAGAAAATAGGTGATCCGTCAATATTTGTCAAATGAATGACCTTAGGTGTGCTACCTCTGGAATCAGGTCTTTGGTTTTAAATCTCAGCTCTGCCTCTTCCTAGCCAAATAATCCTTTTGTAAGCCCCTTACCTTCTCTGTGCCTCATCTATGAAATGTGGGTAAAAATCGTACGGATCACTACTGATCCAAGATAACAAAAGATGGAACACAGATGAAGCTCTTAGCGTCTGGCACAGTGGAAGTGCTCACTAAGTATTTGCTCCTGGTCTCATGAGATGACACGTCCCCCACCTTCTTGCCTTACACCTTGGCATTACACTAAGTGCTCCCTTTCCTGACCCCTCCTAACTTCAATATTAACCCTGAAGAAAAGATGGGGACTCTGGAATAGGCTAAGATCAAGCTCCCGCCACCACAATACAATGGAGACTCCTGGTAGAACTTAAGCTAAGAGCTTTAAAAAAAAAGTTAATTTTCTTGTACAGCTGATGTTGCAGGCTCATTTTCATATTCAAGAATAGCGCAAACCTTTGAAAAGTAGGCATCCCTAGGAGGCCCTTGCTAGCATTTTAAGTTGAACAGTTTTCTTCCACGTAGGCGTGTGTACGCAGAGAACAACTGACCTCTCACCTTACTCGCCTTTCTAGAAAAGCACAGTTCTCCGAGGAGTTATCATTTGCAGGTGCTGCTAGATAAAACTCAACTTTAAGGCAAAGAGGCCAAGTCTAGGAAACAGATCTCTGTCCTTCCTTTCCCTTACTGTATCCTCATGAAAGACCTCTGGGCTTTCCTGAGGAAATTCAGCACAGACAGTTTTATTTCATATTAAGATATGTCCTCCTGAAGGTGAGTGATAAATGTGATCATTAATTTTTTATTGAAAAAAATAATCTGGATTTACCTGGCTTCTCAGTTATCTAAATGGCAATTGGGTGACCAACCTTCCTATTTGCCTGAGAGTGGCCTCATTTTAGCACTGAAACCCCTCATCCCTGGACAAACAAAGATGCTCTAAATGTCCTGGACAAACCCTAAATGCCGTTGACATCTCAGGTACACTTGCTGGCCCAAGGGAGTATTTGGAGATTTTTGTTTTGGATGGAAAAGGAAATGTACTCCTTTGGAATCAGAAGAGCTTGCCATCTAGTAACGAAATATGACATTAATTCCTCCCAGTGCATTCTGTACTCTGCTCAGGATTGGCAAGCCTGGCCCTGAAGACCCTGCAGAGGGAGATGCCTGGAAATGCCTCATTTGACAAGGAGGCAATGGGAGGGCAGACAGGAGGGGACTGCTGCAAATAGGTCCATGTGGCAAGTCTGTAAACTCGGTCTTCACATCTTTCCCATAGAGTCCCTTGATTTTGGTCAGACTCTAGACCCCCATGACAAACCCCTGCTGCCTGCACAGGGTGGGCCTGTGTCCCCTCCTTTACCAAGTCAGCCTACCTGTGTGGGACACTGTGATTTGCTCCCAGGCAAAGGAGCAGCCCCTGGCACAGAGACTCCCCTCAGGACACACGGACCGGCTGTCAAGCCTGTACGACATTTTAGTGGCATTTTCAAACCACATGGAGTTGGCTTACTGAATGCCTGTGAATTTCCAGTCACAGAGAATGCAGCACAGCCTGTTCTGCACCTCGTGGGCTGCTGCGAGAGCTCAGCGGGGCTGCAGACACTTGGTGCTTCAGGGTTGGATTCAGAGGCTGCAGAGCTCCTGGCATGGGTGGGTCCCTGAGCAGCCGGCCACTCTGCGTGGCTGGGATGGAGCCTCTCAGCCACACTCCTCACCCTCCTCAGTGCCTCTGCCTGGCCACAGCAGCAAAGAATATCCCTGAGCTTCTCCTTTCTTGAGAGCTATAGGGAGGATTACTTTTAGACACGTGGGACGGAAAAACTTCCTTAACTCTCAGAAATGGATTTCTTCTTTCCCTAGGGCACAATAGACAAGGCTGGCCAAATAATTTGTGGGCTCAGTGCAAAATGAAATTGTGGGGCCCTGGGAAGTCAATGTCCTCTTTCCATGCACTTGCTGCCCCACCCACAGTGGACAGGTGACCCCCAGGGACTGCAAGGCATGTGCTGGGGCATGATTGGTACCAGGATCTGGGGTGGACACGAGACCTCTGCCAAGTTTGCAGCCAAAGGCGACCTGCCACTCTGCATGGCTGGGATGGAGCCTCTCAGCCACACTCCTCACCCCGGTGCCAGTGCCCCTGCCTGGCCACAGCAGCAAAGAATATCGCTCAGTCTCTCCTTTCCTGAGAGCTGTGGGGAGGATTCCTTTTAGACACGTGGGGCACTGCCAGCCAGAGGTGGGGATGACCACCACCTTGTCCTGCACCAAGACACCTTGGGGCACACACCTCTTACCCTACCCACATCTATGCCCAGGTCCCTGTGGCAGGGCAAAGAGTGATGGCAGGGTGCTGGCCTCCCTCTGCTGATACCTCCCTGGGTGGAGGGTGGTGGCTGTTGTAGAGCAGGCAGGGGAAGGGGAGGTGGGGCAAGCGTAGCCCACCAGGGGACAGGGAGGTGACAGACAGCAGGCAGCAGGAACAGACTGTGAGCAGAGGCTCCAAATCCCCGTTATATGCTCCATTGGGATGTCAGATTTCACTTACAAAACACAAATTCAAGGATAAAATACTGAAGAATTTCAAAATGGCAACCTCAGAGCATTACTCCCAAGTATGGGGCCCTTTGGAGTACAGGGCCTTGTGCAACTGCACTGCCTGCAGACACATGAAGCTGGCCCTGACAGTGGGAATTTGCTTCCTGTGCTTCCTCTGGGAAGCTCAGCGCCAAAATGAATGGCTTATTTTGAATAACTGTGGAGGACCTGGAGCTTGCATAGCACATTCCAACTTTGCTCTAGTCTTGATCTTCAGATTGTCCAACATTCTGCTTTTGACTTTTGTTTCTCATTGTCTTATTTATATACTAAAAGGATGTAATATTATAAAAAGTTTCAAATCCTTTGTCAAGTGAGAGAGGTAACAAAAAATGAGATATTTTCCCTCTTAACCTTTGCTTGGGTCCTCGATGTAAAGAGATCATTTTGGTGATGGGAGGGCAGCTGGAATATCTGCACCACCACAGCTAATCTGATTAATTGAAAGGATATTTGCAAATGCAGAATAAAATACAATATTGATCCACCCTTGGTGAAACATGTGTATGAAATTGTTTTCCAGTAGTGATGGATTTGCAGGGAGCCAATTGCACTCTCCCAATCAACCTCCTGTGTAAACATTTTAGAAACACCTAGCCAGCATCTCCATTACAACATTAAGCAGTTCCCATATTAATTATCTGTTGCTGCATAACAAATTACCCCCACACTTAGCAGCTAAAAACATTTATTATCTCATAGTGTCTGAGGGTCAGGAATCCAGGAGCAGGTTTGCAATGGGTGGTCTCTCATGAGATTGCAGTCACAATGTTGGTTGGGCTACAATCATCTGAAGCCTGGATTGGGGTTGGAGATTCAAGATGGTACACTCACAAAGCTGTTGGCCAGAGGTCTCAGTTCCTCACCATGTGGACCTCTCCCTAGGCTGCCTGAGTGTCCTCATGACGTGATAGTTAGCATGACCTGGAAAGAGTAGTCCAAGGAAGAGAGAACTAAAAGGAAGCCCCAGCATCTTTCAAGATCCAATCTCTTGCCATCATCCTCAATATTCTGTTTGCTCAAAGCAAGTCATTAAGTCCAGCCTGCACACAATGGGAGCAGAGTTAGGGATGACCTCTTGGAGGAAAGAGTACCAAATAAATAATTTGTGGGCATATTTTAAAACCACAGTTTCCCAAAACATTAAGTGGCTGGACCATAAATGAATTTCCACAAAGGTTGTTTCTAGTAATCACATAATAGGAAAAACTTGGACTGTGGGTCACATCTGAGTTTGAAACCAAGACTTGCTCCTGACTAGTTTGTGGGATCTGGACAAAATGATCATCTCCGAACCTCAGTTTCTTCATCTGTAAAATGAAGATAATAGTAATTCTTTCATAGAGTTATTATGCTAATAATATCTAAATGAGATGGCCCTGCAGGGTTGGATCCAACCTGGGGCATTTACAATTTGATGGGGCTTTCTTTAAGGAAACAGGATGGAAAATTATAATAAGTTAGGTACAAAATGAGCACTTATTTATAATTAGAATTGACAAAAATTATACATTTTAAAAGCCAACGAATAGCAATAAATATCACAAATCCAAGAAAAAATTAACTGCCTGAACAAAGCTCTTTCAAATACTTTCTTTCTTATGAAATCATATCCTTTGCAGCCACATAGATGCAGCTGGATGCCATAATCCTAAGCGAATTAATGCAGAAACAGAAAACCAAATCCTGCATGTTCTTACTTATAAGTGGGAGTTAAACAATGGGTGTGCACGAACGTAATGATGGAAACAATAGACACTGGGGACTCCAAAATGAGGGAGGAAGGACAGGAGGGGGGGTAGAAAAACTACCTGTGGGGCACTACGTTCACTATCTGGGCGGGGTTCAGGAGAAGCCCAAACACCAGCATTACACAATATGTCCTTGTAACAAACCTGCACACATACTCCGAATCTAAAATAGAAATACTTGTCCGGGCACAGTGGCTCATGCCTATAATCCCAGCACTTTGGGAGGCCGAGGTGGGTGGATCACGAGGTCAGGAGATCGAGACCATCCTGGCTAACATGTTGAAACCCCGTCTCCACTAAAAATACAAAAAATTAGCCGGGCGTGGTGGTGGGCGCCTGTAGTCCCAGCTACTTGAGAGGCTGAGGCAGGAGAATGGTGTGAACCTGGGAGGCGGAGCTTGCAGCGAGCCAAGATTGTGCCACTGCACTCCAGTCTGGGGGACAGAGCGAGACTCCATCTCAAAAACAAATAAATAAATAAATAAAAATAAAAATAAAATAAAATTGAAATACTTTCTTTCCTACGTTTTGACTAAATGCTGTTTGATCACTCCCTACAATGACAAAGATTTTGTAATATTGTCCATAGCCAGAAGAGAAGTATAATTCAGTCTTTTAATAGCACTGTTCATCAAAAGTTGGTTTTGATGACTGGGAGCTTATTATTCAGCACCACTAATCATTATTTGTAATGTCATGCACATTTTTAGGACTGTTGTCAAATTTGGGAAAACCTCTCTGAGATTTCTTTTATTTATGAGCTCAGGGTATTTCAGGTGTTCTTGTGTAGTCAACTGGTGGCACCCATTAACTGGGGCCACAGGAGGGGCTTGAAGCTTCAGCTTCTCTGTAAATCCTCTCCTGGAAGCAGGTCAGTGTGTGCAGGGACCTGGCCTGCAGTAGGTGCACAGGAAGTGGAGGAAGGTTGGAGACAACCTTCATCTTCCTGCTCCATTGCATCAGGTGGAGTAGGGGATTTCCCACCCTGGACTCAGCTTCCTCTTTCTCCAGGAGCCCATCAGGGCCTGTGAGAAGGTGGTGATAAAACTACACCATGGTGGGGCGTGGTGTCTCATGCCTGTAATCCCAGCACTTTGGGAGGCCAAGGAGGGCATTTCACGAGGTCAGGAGTTTGAGACCAGCCTGGACAACATGGTGAAACCCCGTCTCTACTAAAAATACAAAAAGTTACCCGGGTGTGGTGGTGGGCGCCTGTAATCTCAGCTACTAGGGAGGCTGAGGCAGGAGAATCGCGTGAACCTGGGAGGTGGAGGTTGCAGTGAGCCAAGATCACGCCATTGCACTCCATCCAGCTCAGGCAACAGTGCAAGACTCTGTCTCAAACAACAACAACAAAACAAAACAAAACAAGAAACACTGCTTGTTATGATGCAGTGGAAAGAAACCTGGACTCAGAATTAAAAAACCTGGGCGTGAGTCCTGTCTTTGTCACTTATCAGCTGTGTGACTTTTGGCAAATTACCCAAACTCTCTGTGTCTTTGTTTCCTCATCTCTGAGATGGGTGAACCTGTGCCAGCCTCATGGTTGTAGAGATGAATGGCAGGATATAAGTAAAGGTGCTTTGTAAATTGTAAAGCAATTTTATTAATGTAAATGATTTTTATTTTGGTACCTGGAAGAGTTACTGAGGAATCAGATGGGATACTATCCAATGCCTATGAGCATCTTAAGGTCTTTGTTCTCTGTGGCCTAAAGGAATGGGAAATTCAAGTTGGACTTTAATCAAAAGGATGGCAAAATTGCCAATGATTTCCACAAAAATGTACTGAGCCCCATCTGTTGGCCATAGTTTGTGCTAGAGATGGGGATTTAAAGACAGATGAGACACAGTTCTGGCCCTTCAGGGAAGGTAGCACTGGTAGACGGAACTCTAGAAGGGCATCTGGAAGGTGGATTTAGCCCCTGAGCCTTCTAACTTTATAATCTGGGCCTCCCTGCACCTTCGTGTCTCCTTCTGCAAAGGGGCACCGCTCTCTGTGTGAGCAGGTGTGGAAACAAGTTAGTTAAAGCTGGCGGATCTTGGAGGACGCTTGGACAGGTGTCTGACAAAGCCATCAGAGGGTTGAAGCCATCTGAGACTGGCTGTTCTCCTTGGGGAATTTTCAGGAAGCTTTGAAGTGCTGCCGGGACAAGGGAGGCCACCCCATTCTGGAGGTGCATTCACTTGTGATTTACTCCTCCACGTGGGCTCTGGAACTCCACTCTCATAAATACATCACCCACTCTGCCTCGCACTGAGTAAAGGCAGGCTGACAGGGGAAGGGGGGCCGGAGGGGAGGAATCACTAAATTAAGAAGGTCCCTGGGGGTGGGTGGCCTACAGACACGACTGAGACTCCTGAGTCTCTCCCCTTAAAGCATAAATATTTCCAACTAAGATCACAGACTCCTTCATCATAAAATCAATGAAACCACAAGAGAAAATGATCTCCTGCATGACTGCCCCAGAGATATCTCAGAGTCCTTTCCCCTCCTGCAGAAGCAATTGTTCCGGGGCTCAGGATTTGAAATCCAGGCAAGACTGTTGAGAATTTGATGGAGAGAGAACATCAGTTGGGTTGGGTGCAGGACTATCCTGTTCTACTGCAGAATTTAGAACAGAAGCTATGTTCTGCTATGGGTCTGTGCAACACCTACTGCAACATGAGAATTTTCCTTAAAGCCAGAAGACCTGAGTCAAGCTCTAGCCCTTCTAATTACTGGCTGAGTGTCCCTCGGCAGTAGACTCTCCAAGCCCAGTTTCCTCATCTAGTAAAGGGAGGATAATAACGCAAGGTCTGCCTGCCCTATTTGGGAGGTAACAACATCAAAAGAGGTCTGTCTATGCAAATGTTTTGTAAACTATAAAGCTCTTGATGAATAACATGTTTTATTAAAAGATAAAAAGCACCAATTGTGCTAATGAACCTATGAGAACTCCTTATGCTATGACGGAAGCTGTGGCTTAAACGAGGGGATTTTCTGACTTACGTGATTGAGAAGGGCTAAGGTGGGACTGATTCAGAGAAGACTAGATTCAAACAATGTCACCAAGGCCGGCCTCTCCCGCTCTCCTTGCTCTTCCTTCTGTAGTATTAGATTTGGCTTCATGATCCAGTTTCATGGGTCTTTGTGGTCAAAAATGTCCACAGTGACTGCAAGTCACACGTCTTCACACGATGCCATCCAGGGGAAGAGAGACCTCTTTCCAGTAACTTCTGTTGAAGACAGATGGAGAGAGGAGTGAGAAACTCTTCTTTTTCCAGACTTAGCACATGTATCAAATTTCATTGGCTTTCTTTATATAGGTGGAGGATAGGGCATGTCAATTGGCTTAAGGGAATCAAGGCCCATCCCTGGATTTTTGCGTAGGACTGGGATGCCAACCCAACCACATTTGGAAGAGGCTATTTTATCAGAAGATTGAGTGGAGGCTGGGTTGCAAAAACAACATATGTCTAGTACAGTCTACCCCCTCTAGCTGCCTAATAGCCACACTTACCTCTATCTTCATAAACATGCCTTCAAAAATATCCACCCTCCACACCAAACCCAATCAACCTCTTTCCCTCAAAGAGACAAGCCATGATTTTATCCAGCTCTGGTTCTCTGGGTGATGTGTGGTCCACACACATGGATCTCTTATTGGTCCCCTGTGGTCCACTGAGGTTAAATGGTAAATGTAATCAGCACTCAGTAGACAGTGGTAGAGAGAGAACAGGGAAATTGCAGTAATAACTCTCCTTTGGAAAACGAAAGAATAGGAAACAACTCACAGTGGTCTCTGGCCCATAGCCCGTATCTGACTCTGCCAGAAATCACATGGACTTGGTCTCCTGGGAGCAAATAAGTGACTTCCCCCAGCTCTGCCCTCTGCAAGGCTCCCCTTTGTCCATTGGCCTCTGGGGCCCCTGCTTGTCTCTCTGGGAAAATCTCTCCTATGGACTGTCCTTCATGGGACCCTGTGACATGCACATTGAGGAGGAGTACCCCTTTCTGGGAGTGGCACTGTTTCAGCAGCTCTCTCTCTGTTGATGTGAGTTTGGAAGCCTGGAAATCACCATCCTAGGCCATTGTAGGCCAGGCTTGAGGATTATTTGGCAAAATGACACCCTTAAAAAGTCAACGAGGTCCTGGTCTATTTGCTCCTGGCTAATGCCATGGAGAGTACCCAGAGTCAGAGATCTTACCGTGTCATACTCTTTGAAACAAAACCCTCCCTGGGAATATCAATCTCCTAGCATGGGGCCCAGTGCTCTGGCCATCCCCTAATCCCTTCAGTTTGATGCTTTTGTCTTGGCCTCAACTGGAGAAAAGCCAAAATAATAGGGTGGGTGGGGAGGACTCAAACTACTCGTTCCTCATAATAACAACAAAAATATTAGGAGTAACATGTATTGATTGCTTACTACAGGGCAGGCACTGTTCTAAAGGCTTTACATGTATTATTAACTCACTTAATCTTCATAAGCAGCCCTGTGAGACAGGAACTGTTACCATGCACAATTTGGGAAAACTATTCATAGAGCAATAAAGTAACGTGCTAGTAAGTGGCAGAGTGGGGATTCAACCCCAGGGGGCCTGGGCCGGCAGTCCTCATGGAGCAATAATCCCTGTTGCGTGCTGCTCTTGGGCTGCGTCCTGCTGCATCTTCCCAAGGGCAGTGTTGACTTCTTTGTTCAAGGCATAATAGGAGGTGCTTGGGAGGGCTGCCTCCCAGGCCTCAATCTGATTTCCTGTTTGGTTCCCGTGTTCCCGCCTTTCTTTTGCTGACTTTATGTTTCATATTATATTGTATTGTATTTTACATGGGGTCTCCCTCTGTCACTCAGGCTGGAGGGCAGTGGTGTGATCGTAGCTCCTGCAGCCTTGAATTTCTGCACTCAAGTGATCCTCCTGCCTCAGACTCCCTAGTAGGGGGGAAGACATGTCACCATGCCCAGCTAATTAAAAAAAAATTTTTTTTTTTGTAGAGGTAGATTCTCACTATGTTGCCCAGGCTGGTCTTGAATTCCTGGCTTCCAACTATCTACCTGCCTTAGCTTCCCAAACTACTGGGATTGTAGGCGCAAGCCACCATGCCCAGCTCTTTTGCCAACTTTGAGGGTGAAGAAAGGAGCTTTTCCTGTACTCCCAGACAGATGGAACAGCAGGCCATTGGCAAAAAAGGCAACTCTTAGCAAACCTGTTATTTTCTCTTGTCTCTTGCTTTTAGATGGGCCAGTTTTGTTATTGGAAATGAGTCCCGATCCAGACCCCAAGGGAGGGTTTTTGGATCCTGTGCAAGAGAAT
Organism: Hylobates moloch; assembly: GCF_009828535.3. Classification (NCBI taxonomy): domain Eukaryota; kingdom Metazoa; phylum Chordata; class Mammalia; order Primates; family Hylobatidae; genus Hylobates; species Hylobates moloch. The sequence goes on along the minus strand of NW_026652285.1, from coordinate 19,287,046 downwards.
TCAGGGTGAATGCATACAGTGAAAGCAAGCTTATTAAGAAAGTAAAGGAATAAAGAATGGCTACTCCATAGGCAGAGCAGCAGCCATGAGCTGCTGGTTGGCCATTTTTATGGTTATTTCTTGATTATATGCTAAACGAGGGGTGAATTATTCATGAGTTTTTCAGGAAAGAGGTGGGCACTTTCCAGAACTGGGGGTTTCTCCCCTTTTTAGGCAGTATAGGGTAACTTCTTGACGTTGCCATGGCATTTGTAAACTGTCAAGGTGCTGGTGGGAGTGTCTTTTAGCATGCCAGTGCATTATAATTAGCGTATAATGAGCAGTGAGGACGACCAGAGGTCACTTTTGTCACCGTCTTGGTTTTGGTGGGATTTGGCAGGCTTCTTTACCACATGATGTTTTATCAGGGAGGTCTTTGTGACTTGTATCTTGTGCTGACCTCGTATCTCATTCTATGACTAAGAATGTCATAACCTCCAGGGAATGCAGCCCCGTAGGTCTAAGCCTTATTTTACCCAGCTCCTACTCAAGATGGAGTTGCTCTGGCTCAAACGCCTCTGACAGTTTCAGTCTAATCTTACCTCTTTCTTGGAAGACCTTACTGAAGAAGTTGTCAGCACACTCCAAAATCCAAAACTTTTTTATTTTTTTATTTTTTGTTTTATTTTATTTGTTTTTACAATATCCTTTAATGTTAAAGCCTCAGGGAGCATATAGTCTAAATCTCAGGACTTACTAGGCAATGGTTTAACCAGCCATTTACTATAACTTAACAGAATTACTGAATTCTCAGATATCAATTATTTCTTTTCACTCAAATGCCTCCACTTAGCCTTGCAACATCCCACTTCTGGTATTAGATTCTGTATCAGTGAGGAAACTTTTGGTAGCAAAAAATTTTAAGCAAAAAATAAATATGTTGGAAGGCTCCCAGAGGCTCGAAGAATCATCAGGAGACTGGAGAGCATGGCTGGAAAACCGCAGCAACCATCCTCTCAAGGAACTGCCTGGTCAGGGCGGGGCAGGGTGGCGTGGTGCTGTGGCCAGTCCCTGCTTATTTTCTTTTTGCTCAAGATCCCAATGCCAGGGAAAGAACGTCAGATTGTTCAAGCTTGGGCCACCCGCCCACCTCTCAGCTAGGAGTAAGTAGAACCACCAACCTATGCCTGGTGCAGAAGAGGTGATTCCAATAAAGGAAACTAGGATGCTGTTATGGATGGGGAGTAAATGTGGGGCAGTTCTAATCCAACAGACTTCCCTTACACCTAGTGATGTTGGTTACATGGCACTGTAGATGTTATTCCATTCAGTCATGGCAGTTAGATCAAAATGAGAATGAGTTGGAGAGTTCTACAGGAAGTCAAATAGTAGTTAGGTGGTAAGACTTAAGCTGTTAGGGGTTAAAATGTAACAGAACAGGACGGGCACAGTGGCTCACTTCTGTAATCCCAGTACTTTGGGAGGCCAAGGCGGGCAGATCATGAGGTCAGGAGTTCGAGACCAGCCTGGCCAACACGGTGAAACCCCATCTCTACTAAAAATACAAAAATTAGCTGGGCTTGGTGGCACGCATCTGTAATCCCAGCTACTCGGGAGGCCGAGGCAGGAGAATCATTTGAACCTGGGAGGTAGAGGTTGCAGTGAGCCGAGATCACGCCCTTCACTCCAGCCTGGGAGACACTCCGTCTCAAAAAAAAAAAAAAAGGAAAAAGTAACAGAACAACATTTTTATTTAATTAATGTCAGTTTTGGTTTTTAAAAATCCCAGCACTTTGGGAGGCCGAGGTGGGTGGATCACAAGGTCAGGAGATCGAGATCATCCTGGCTAACATGGTGAAACACCGTCTCTACTAAAAATACAAAAAATTAGCGGGGTGTGGTGGCAGGTGCCTGTAGTCCCAGCTACTCCAGAGGCTGAGGCAGGAGAATGGCATGAACCCAGAAGGTGGAGCTTGCAGTGAGCCGAGATTGTGCCACTGCATTCCAGCCTGGGTGACAGAGTGAGACTCTGTCTCAAAAAAAAAAAAACAAAAAACCTTTTTAACATTTTTCTTTTTTTTTTTTTTTGTAGAGACAGGGTCTCCCTATGTTGCCTGGGCTGGTCTTGAACTACCCTGGGCTCAAGCGATCCTCCCATCTCGACCTCCCAAAGTGCTGGGATGACAGCCATCACACCCAGTCTGTTTGGTTTGTTCGTTTAGGTATTTGTCTCTGAGGGGCAAATGAAAATGCATCTAGCAGCCAGCAAGGCATTATGTTCTCAGAAGCTAGTTATTCACTCCCTTACTCACCTACCCATTTAATTGATCACTGAATCAGCACTTATTGAACAGTTTCTTAGTCCTGGGCAATGTCTAGCAGCTAAGTAGATACAAACATAGATGACATAATTTCTGTCCTCAGGTGGCAATGAGTGACAGCAGTAGTAGAGATATTTTAGTCTAGTTAGAAGGCATGGTTCAATGTGAAGGCACTGAAGTCAGACATAGAAGAGTGCAGTGTTGGGTTCAAATTCTGGCTGTGTGACTTTGAGCAAGTTACATAATCTCTTCAAAACTGTTTTCTCATCTCCATAATGGGGATAGTTACTAATTCAAAGCATCGGTATTCTTATCAAATTGATTCATAAATTCAATGCAATTTCATTCAAAATCCCAGCATATGCTTTAATGGAAATCAATAAGCAGTGGGAGCCTAAAATATGCATAGAAATGCAAATAGCCATGATAATCCTGAAGCAAAACAAAGCTGGAAGGATTATACTACTGCATATCATGCCTTATTGGAAGTTACAGTAACTAAGATAGTATGGTATTATGGACCAAAAATAGACGAATGCACAAATAGAATAGAGGGTCTAGAAGTGAACTGACACATATAGGCCACTTGATATTTCAGAGCAGTGTGGAAAAGATTTTTTTAGACAATGTCCTTTTATGTATGGCTTATTTCACTTAGCATACTGCCTTCAAGGTTTATCCAAGTTGTAGCATGTGTCAGAATTTCATTCTTTTTTTTTTTTTTTTTTTTTTGAGATGGAGTCTCGCTCTGTCACCCAGGATGGAGTACAGTGGCACAATCTCGGCTCACTGCAAGCTCCGCCTCGCGGGTTCACGCCATTCTCCTGCTTCAGCCTGCCGAGTAGCTGAGACTACAGGCATCTGCCACCACACCCAGCTAAGTTTTTGTATTTTTAGTTTAGAAACGGGGTTTCACCATGTTGGCCAGGATGGTCTCGGTCTCCTGACCTTGTGATCCACCCGCCTTGGCCTCCCAAAGTGCTGGGATTACAGGCGTGGGTCACCATTCCTGGCGTTTAAGGCTGAATACTATTCAATTGTATGGATATACAACATTTTGTTTATACATTCATCTGTTGATGGACATTGGGTTGTTTTTACCTTATAGCTATTGTGAATATTGCTGCTATGAACTTTGGTGTACAAATATCTCTTCAAGTCCCTGCTTTCCATTCTTTTGGGTATGTATCTAGAAGTGGAATTGCTGGATCATGTGGTAATTCCATGTTTAATTGTTTGAGGAACCGCCATACTATTTTCCACAGTGGCTGCACCGTCTTACGTTCCTATCAGCAATGTACAGGTTTCCAATTTCTCCACATCTTTGCCAACTCTTTTTATTGTCTTTTTTTTTTTTCAAATACTGGCCATCCTAATGGGTAAGATTCTGTTTTTCAAGTTTACTTTTTGCAATGGTAAAAAAAAAAAGTCTCACTTTGGCTCACTATGATTACTATACTATGAAATTTAACAATTAACATTTAATGGGTACTTGTCATCTGCTATACACTGAATAGGGTTCCTTAATTTTTTATCTTATTTAATTTCCACAACATCATTTTTTGGCAACCTTTCTATTGAACTATAACATACATACAGAAAAGTGCACAAATCATAAATGTATAGATTGATGAATTTTCACAAAGTGAATATATCCATGTAATCAGCACCCAGATCAAAAGCTAAAAACATTACGAGTGCCCCAGAAATCTCACTGGTGCCCTCTCTCAGTTCTTTTCAGCCCCCACTACCCACCTACTCCAAGAGAAAGCAAAGATAATAACTTTAAACCCGTAGAGTGTTTTTGCCTATTTTTGAATTTTATATAAACGGAACAGAATATAAAATCTTTGGTATGTTGCTTCTCTTACAATGTATATGTTTATGAGGTGTATTCATGTTGTTGCATATAATAGTTCATTTATTCTCATACTAAATAGTATTCCATTTTATGACAACAGCACAATTTATCCATTCTACTTTTGAGAGATATTTGGGTAGTTTCCTGGTTTTTTTTTTTTTTTTTTTGAGACAGAGTTTTGCTCTTGTTGCCCAGGCTGGAGTGCAATGGCATGATCTTGACTCACTGAAACCTCTGCCTCCTGCAAGTGATTCTCCTGCCTCAGCCTCCTGCGTAGCTGGGATTACAGGCATGTGCCACCACACGCAGCTAATTTTGTATTTTCAGTAGAGACGGGGTTTCTCCATGTTGGTCAGGCTGGTCTCAAACTCCCAACCTCAGGTGATCCACCCGTCTTGGCCTCCCAAAGTGCTGGGATTACAGGTGTGAGCCACCGCGCCCAGCCTCCTGTTTTAGGCTATTACTAATAGTTCTGCTGTGAGCATTCTTTTGGTAAATACCTTTTGATGAAAATACGTGAACAATTCTATCGGGAATTTTTCCAGGAGTGGAATTGCCAAGGCACAGTGCATGGATATGTTTAGCTTTAAAGATGATTTCCAAAGGAAATTGATAAGTATACATATCCAGCACTGAATATGAGTACTAGAAGCTCCAAACACTGCCTGGCATTTGATATCATTTGTCTTTTTCATTTTAGCTACTCTGGTGAATGTATAGTGATATTATGTTATGCTTTTAAATTGCATTTCTTTGAGGAGTAGTGAAGTTGAGCACTATGTTCATATCTTTATCAGCCACTTGGATATCTTCTTTTGTGTAGTATTTGTTCAAATATTTTGCTCATTTTTCTGTTGGTATGTCTTCATTGTATGCCTTCTTACTAATGATCAACATTCTTTATATATTCTAAAAATGGGCTCTTTGCGCATTGTGTATTGCAAATATCTTTTCTCATTTGTCTTTTTACTCACTTCATGATGTCTTTTGATGAACAGAAGCTTTAAATTTTAATCTAGTCCAATTTAAGTTTTGGTTAAGGCTTTTTATGTCCTGCTTAAGAATCTGCCATCCTACAAAGATCATAAAGATATTTTATGTCTTATTCTAGAATATTTATTAGTTTTTCTTTTACATTTAGATCTATATGGCACCTAAATTATTTTTTATGTATGGTGTGAGGTAGGCATTTGGGATTCATTCTTTTCCCACATGCATGGCCATGAAAATGAATAAAATCGTGAATTTGGCACAGTTCAAATAATACTAACTCCTTTTTGAAATATTCTGCAGAACCTCAATTAGTTTTTTTTTTGAGAGGTGGGTCTTAATATGTTGCCCAGGCTGGTTTCAAACTCCTGGGCTCAAGCAATCCTCCCACCTCAGCCTCCTGAGGATCTGGGATTACATGCTACTGTGCCTGGCCCAATTAGATTTAATGAATGAATTAATTATTTTAAATTAACTCAGTATTTTTACACATCTAGTGTTTGCCAGTTTAGCTAGGTTGGTAAAGAAAGTCCTCTGAGAGCCAACATTTGAGCTCAGACCTGACTGATGAAATGAAGCCAGCCACAAGGGGATTGGGGGAAGAACATTTCAGGAAGAGGCAAGAGGTAGGTAAGTAAAGTTTGATATGTTCAAGGAAAAACAGGAAGGCCAGCACCGCTGAAGTGTAATGCCCAAGATGATGTGAAATACAAGATAATTCTTATGAATGGGAGAGCAAAGGAAAGAGAACCAGACTGGGATCACCAGAAGATAATGGAGCAATGCTTTCAAAGTTCTGAGGGAAAATGTTTTTTGCAACCTAGAATTCTTTTTAAAAAAATTTCAATAGTTTCTCGGTTGCAGGTGTTTTTGGTTACATAGATAAGTTCTTTAGTGGTAATTTCTGAAATTTTAATACACCCATCACTCAAGCAGTATATGCTGTACCCTCTATATAGTCTTTTATCCCTCACCCTCCTCACACTCTTTTCCCCTTGAGTCCCCAGTGTTCATTATGTCATTCTTATGCCTTTGCATCCTCATAGCTTAGCTCCTACTTATAAATGAAAACATGTGATATTTGGTTTTCCATTCTTGAGTTACTTCACTTAGAATATGGCCTCCAGCTCCATCCAAGTTGCTGCAAAAGACATTATTTCATTCCTTTTTATGGCTGAGTAGTATTCCAATATAGCATATAAACACCATATTTTCTTTATCCACTTGTTAGCTGATGGGCACTTAGGTTGGTTTCATATCTTTGCAACTGTGAATTCTGCCACTATAAACATACACATGCATGTATCATTTTTATATAATGACTTCTTTTCCTTTGGGTGGACACCCAGTAGTAGGATTTCTGAGTCAAATGGTAGTTCTACTTTTAGTTCTTTAAGGAATCTCGGCACTGTTTTCCATAGTGGTTTTACTAGTTTACATTCCCATGAGCAGTGTAGAAGTGTTCCCTTTTCACCACATCCATGCCAACATCTATTATTTTTTGACTTTTTAATTATAACTATTCTTGCAGGAGTAAGGTGGTATCTCATTGTGGTTTAAGTTTGCATTTCCCTGATACTTAGCAATGTTGAGTGCTTTTTCATGTTTGTGTGTCTTCTTTTGAGAATTGTCTATTCATGTCCTTTGCCCACTTTTTAATGGGATTATTTATCTTTTTCTTGCTGATTTGTTTGAGTTCCTTGTAGATTTTGGATATTAGTCCTTTGTCGGATACATAGTTTATGAATATTTCTCCCACTCTGTGGGTTGTCTGTTTACTCTGCTGATTATCTCTTTTGCTGTGCAAAAGACTTTTAGTTTAATTAGGCCCCATTTATTTATTTTTGACTGGGTATACAATTTAATTAGGTCCCATTTATTTATTTTTGTTTTTGTTGCATTTGCTTTTGGGGTCTTAGTTATGAATTCTTTGCCTAAGCCAGTGTCTAGAAGAGTTTTTCTGATGTTATCTTTTATAACTTTTTATGGTTTCAGGTCTTAGATTTAAGTCTTTGATCCATCTTGAGTTGATTTTTGCATAAAGTAATACATGAGGATCCAATTGCATTCTTCTACATGTGGCTTGCCAGTTTTCCCAGCACCATTTATTGAATAGGGTTTCATTTTCCCAATTTATATTTTGTATGCTTTGTTGAAGATCAGTTGGCTGTATTTGATTTGATTTATGGGTTCTGTCCATTGGTCTACATGCCTATTTTAATACCAATACCATGCTGTTTTGATGACTATAACCTTGTAATATAATTTGAAGTCAGGTAATGTGATGCCTCCAGATTTGTTCTTCTTGCTTAGTATTGCTTTGGCTATGTGGGCTCTTTTTTGGTTCAAATGAATTTTAGGATTTTTTTTTCTAGTTCTCTGAAGAACAATATGGTATTTTGAGGGGAACTGCACAAATCTGTAGATTGCTTTTGGCAGTATGGTCATTTTCACGATATTGATTCTACCTATCCATGAGTATGGGATGTGTTTTTATTTGTTTGTGTCATCAATGATTTCTTTCAGCAGTGTTTCGTAGTTTTCCTTGTAGAACTCTCACTTCTTTGGTTATTTCTTTTTCTTTTTTTTTTTGCAGCTTCAATCTAGAATTCTATATCCAGTCAAATTATCTATCAAGAATGAGGGCAGAATAAAGGCAGTTCAGATGTACAAGAACCCAGAAATTTTACCTATAAAGCAGATTTCCTTAGTATTTTTACATGAGAGTCTACTCCAACAAGGTGTGGACAGGAAGAGGAAGATAAAGCCGATGTAGGAAGATAATGAGTGAAGGGTGACAAAGAAAGCCGTGCATCTTCTCTAGAGAACAATTGGCTCAGATTGGAGCAGGTATGGAAGATATTTTTGAGTATCTTTAGCTTCTTCTTGTGCCCCTCCAATCCATTTTCCCTAATATTGCTCAAGCAAACTTGGTAAAGTTTTAGATTACCTTGCCCTCTCAGTTGAAAATCCTTCGATGTATCCCATTAGTTTCAGAATAAAATCCAACTTTCAAGTAGTATAAAAGGCCGTTTGTTATTGACCCCTGCCTGCCTCTTCTGTCTCACTTCTTACTACTCTTCTTGGCCACTTCTGCCCTCTGCTCCAATCACTGATATTTTTACAGATTTCTTAAAGCTACTTACTGCATCAGAAACTTTGCATCTGCTATTTTCTCTCTTCAAGGAAACAATTCTTCCCCTCTTTTCCCTGGAAGATCCTTCCCTATTTTTCAAAACTCATTATTTCAGGAAATCTGCTTGTGCTGGCCTTGTGCTCACTTCCACCCACCACTGGTTTAAGTTCCCTTGGTTGGTACCTCTGTGGCTTTCCTATATGATTCACCTCTAATACGACTCTGTCTCTACTTAATTATTGATTTACTTATCTGCTCTCCTCACTTAATGATAATCTCCTCGAGAAAAGGGACCACTTTTTTTTTTTTTGATGGAGTCTCGCTCTGTCACCAGGCTGGAGTGCAGTGGCGCAATCTCAGCTCACTGCAACCTCCACCTCCCAGGTTCAAGCGATTCCCCTGCCTCAGCCTCCGGAATAGCTGGGACTACAGGTGAGCGCCACCACGCCCAGCTAATTTTTTGTATTTTAGTAGAGTTGGGGTTTCACCATGTTGGCCAGGATGGTCTCGATCTCCTGACCTCATGATCCACCTGTCTCGGCCTCCCAAAGTTCTGGGATTACAGGCATGAGCCACCATGCCTGGCCCAGGAACTGCGTTTTGATTGTTGTTGAAGTTTCTATAACGGGTAGGTACTCCAGCTTCTCTGCAGCCAGACTGTCTGGGTTAAAATCTCAGCTGCATCACTTTCTATGTTATCTTGGGAACTCTCTGAGTCTTGGTTTTCTCACTTGCAAAACGATGCGATATTTTCATCTGCAGCACCTGGCACACACAAGATGCTCAACAGTGTGTGAGGAATGAATCCATGCAGACAGGCAGAGTTCCTGGGGATGGGAACCTCTCAGCAGGGGAGTTAGGATGACTCACTTCAATCAATCTTGATTCCTACCCTCCCTTCCCAAGTAGGAATGCTCAGCTTCCTCCAGAACCGTTACGCTTTGAGGATTGTGAGCAAAATCTGAAAAATGTGGGGTCTTTTCCTTTGCATGTTTATCCATGTGTTAACCTAAGGAATTCAGGATATCTAACAGAGCAAAAATGTCTAAATCATATCACTGCCTGACAATTCTTATGTGGCTGTCTAAACAGGATGTTACTTTAGGACCTAAATTTTCCTAGGTGTGAGTATGTTAGTTAAGGATTACCGAGAGGAAGCGAAGGGATCATGTACCCATTCTGCAGATGAAAAACCTCATGATCTTCTTTAAACTCCCCTGGGCCTAACGACTTACACAACTTGTCAGGAATCTACCAAGAGGAGGTCCCTGGCCCCGAAATGTCCCCTCTTCACCAGCAAAATGAATATTCTTTTTTTTTTTTTTTTTTTGAGATGGAGTCTTGCTTTGTCACCCAGGCTGGAGTGCAGTGGCGTGATCTCGGCTCACTGCAACCTCTGCCTTCGGGCTCAAGTGATTCTCCTGCCTCAGCCTTCCCAAGTAGCTGGGACTACAGGCGCCATGCCACCATGCCTGGCTAATTTTTTGTATTTTTATTAGAGACGGGGTTTCGCCATGTTGGCCAGGCTGGTTTTGAACTCCTGACCTCAGGTGATCTGTCCACCTCGGCCTCCCAAAGTGCTGGAATTACAGGCGTGAGCCACCGTGCCCAGCCGAATATTCTCTTTTTAGTCTTATGGGGGAGGCAGCATTCCTGTGGGGCTGCTCTACTTGGAATGGGTTTCTAGAAGCAAGAAAGTCGATTCTTCTCAATGTGTTCACAAGTTTCGGAGCATAGTCAAGAATGAATTGTATCATCTATGTTTTCTCCCACGTAACCTATTCCTGCAAGTGATCATTTTCCAAGAGAAAGAAATAGTGGAGTTGAGACTGAGCTAGCTGACCATCAGGCCTTCCTCACCCTCTCAACAGAGAGAGTAATCAGATATCAGAGTAGGCTCTAACTGTGAAGCTTTGATGCTTAATGCTTCCAATCTGAGCTTCTCCAATTCTCTTTTTCCTTTTTCATCTCCCTATCCTATACTCAGGGACCCCTTTGTCACACAGGTAGATCTGTGGACCACAGCTTGGATCACAAAGTGGGGACAATCAATTTTCTAGAAAGCATATTGAGTGCAACATTGATTCAGAGTGCAATGCCCTGAATTCAAGGTTGCGTTTCAGCTTTTCTCTATTCAAGATGCTGTAAAGATGGTCCCTTCTTGTAGAGGGCTTATGGTCAAGCAGGTGAAGCCAATGCATGTCAAGGAAGAGCTCCAAATGCAGGTTAAGTAGCTTTTCTTCTCCGCGAGTTATTAAACTTGAGGCTGGCCAAGGGCTGCCAGCTATGGGCAGGAGGTGCAATACCCACATTTACATATATGCCGCTAAGTTTTGGTCAACATATAAAAATTAGTTTTCTTACAAATGATTACTCTCTTCCCTGTCAAATTGAACACTGAGGTTCTATGCCTCAAAATAGTTTAGGTCCAACTTACTTTAAGATCTAGATGGCGTAGGGCAAGGTTCCATCAAGCCATTGCCAAGGAAAGCAAGGGAGTTTGCTGGAGCATTCAAGAACTTTGCCTTGATTACATAAGAGATGTGTTCAGGGCAGGAACACAATGAATGACTTGGGGCAAACCAGGGAGTAGCGGGTTCCTTGCTAAGGCTTTTGGACCCTGAAGACATTGTTGTGCTGTAGTTGTGATTGTGTTGTCATAATTGCTGGCTTGTTTCCTGTGGCTTTGAGTCTTTTGATCCCTCCAAGCATGCCAGCAAAAATTCTAGTGTTTGAAAAAGCTGAGAGCTATCGTGTTATCTACTTATTTCCTGAAGTCTCCCCGAGTAGAGTTGCCAGGTAGAATTTAGGACATCCAGTTAAATTAGAATTTCAGAAAAATAACGAGTAGGTTTTTTTTTTATTTTCTTTTTTTTAGCGTAAGTATGTCCCATGCGATATTTTAGCTAAAATTCAAATTTAACTTTAAGCCTTTTTTTTTTTTTTTTGAGACGGATTCTCGCTCTGTCACCCAGGCTGGAGTGCAGTGGTACGATCTCAGCTCACTGCAACCTCCACCTCCTGGGTTCAAACAATTCTCCTCCCTCAGCCTCCCAAGCAGCTGGGACTACAGGCGCCCACCACCACGCCCAGCTAATTTTTGTATTTTTAGTAGAGACGGGGTTTTACCATATTGGCCATGCTGGTCACGAACTCCTGACCTCGTGATCCACCCACCTGGGCCTCCCAAAGTGCTGGGATTACAGGCATGAGCCACTGCACCTGGCCCCTGGAAGTCTTTTATTTTGATTCGGTCAATCTGGCAGCCCTACCTCTGATTCCCTTCCAGTTATTGCAAAGTGACAAATGCAGCTCCACTTCTGGGCTAATGTTTTGTAATGTGCACCATCTAGTGGTGACATGAACAGGAGGAAACTTCAGAAACAACCTGAAACCATGATGGGATAAAGCTGAAAAGAAAAAACTATAATTTTAAAAATTATTTAAAAATCTTTTTCAGCCAGGCACGGTGGCTCACTCCTGTAATCCCAGCACTTTGGGAGGCCGAGGTGGGCGGATCATGAGGTCAGGAGATCGAGACCATCCTGGCTAACACGGTGAAACCCCGTCTCTACTAAAAATACAAAAAAAAGTTAGCTGGGTGTGGTGGCGGGCGCCTGTAGTCCCGGCTACTCGGGAGGCTGAGGCAGGAGAATGGCGTGAATCTGGGAGGCGGAGCTTGCAGTGAGCCGAGATTGTGCCACTGAACTGCAGCCTGGGTGACAGAGCAAGACTCTGTCTCAAGAAAAAAAATTCGAACTTTCTTCTTTGGATGTGGTGTTTGTGATAGACCAATAGCTTAGATTGTCCAGTGAATATTTGAAATCCCTTAAGTCATCAAGTGTTTAAACAGCCACATCCACCTGGCTGAGGCCTTGAGCTCCTCTATTAACACGTAAATGCTAATGCACAGTGTTGGCCTTGATCTACTGTGGTTCCTAGTGCTCCAAGTGATTATTTTACAATAAGCGCATGGTGTCCAACAGTATCTATCAAGTACAATAAATGTCGGGTTGGTGCAATTCTATTAAACCCAACTGGGCCTGGAGGAAGACACAAGAAGCAAGTATTTCCTGTTTATTATTTTACTGGGGTTGGGTGGATGGTTAAGAGCTCAAGGAATTGGCACCCCCCAATGGATCTCCCTCTGGCTGCACACTGGAACTACCTGGGGTGTTTGTAAGACATACAGATACCTGGACCTTACCCCCAGGGATGTGGATGTCATTGGTTTGTAGTGGGAATCAGGCTTTTTTTTTTTTATTTGTTCTTTTCTTTTTAAGTTTTCCAGAAAACTTTTTTTTTTTTTTTTTTTTTTTGAGACGGAGTCTCGCTCTGTCCCCCAGGCTGGAGTGCAGTGGCATGATCTCGGCTCACTGCAAGCTCCGCCTCCCGGGTTCACGCCATTCTCCTGCCTCAGCCTCCCAAGTAGCTGGGACTACAGGCGCCCGCCACCACGCCCGGCTAATTTTTTGTATTTTTAGTAGAGACGGGGTTTCACCGTGTTAGCCAGGATGGTCTCGATCTCCTGACCTTGTGATCCGCCCGCCTCGACCTCCCAAAGTGCTGGGATTACAGGCTTGAGCCACCGCGCCCGGCCACTTTTTTTTTTTTTTTTAATTTGAGATGGAGTCTCACTCTTGTCGCCCAGTCTGGAGTGCAATGGCGCAATCCCAACTCACTGCAAGCTCTGCCTCCTAATTCAAACAATTCTCCTGCCTCAACCTCCCAAGTAGCAGGGATTACAGACGCACACCACTACACCTTGCTAATTTTTGTATTTTTAGTAGAGATGGGGTTTCACCATGTTGGCCAGGCTGGTCTCGAATTCCTAACCTCAGGTGATCCACCCGCCTTGGCCTCCCAAAGTGCTGGGATTACAGAAGTGAGCCACCACGCCCGGCCCAGAAAACTTTTAAATGAAGCCAGGGTTAAAATGCCTATTAGCAGAAATGGCCCAGACTGAAAAAAGGTGTGATCTTTGAACAAGTGACTTAATTCCTCTGAGTCTCAGTTTTCTCATCGGTAAATAGGGAGAATTTAACCAGCCTGCTAGGATCCTTAGGGAGAGTAAATGTAACACATGCAAAGCATTTAGCCTGTAACTAGCACTGAGTAAATGTTCTTCTTCTAGACAGGAGGCTAAAGGGGTAGATTCCTACCACTCTGGAGGAGAGAATCCAGATCTGGGATGAGCGCTACAATCTGGTCATATGGGCCAAATGTTATAGCAAAGAGAAGGGGTATGTAAGTTCTGCTAACTACCCAGGCCTAGGTGTGAATGGGGCTTCATGGTCTTGACAAGGAAGGCAGGGCCTTGGTGAACTATAATCATCTATTGTAATAGTAAGGTTCTTCTGCCTATAAAAGTGGAAAATATAGACAGCATGGAGCAACATAAAAAAGAAAATACAGGCCGGGCGCAGTGGCTTATGTCTGTAATCCCAGCACTTTGGGAGGCCAAGTTGGTTGGATCATGAAGTCAAGGATGAAGACTATCCTGGCCAACATGGTGAAACTCTCTCTCTACTAAAAACTACAAAAAATTAGCTTGGCATGGTGGTGCATGCCTCTAATCCCAGCTATTCAGGAGGCTAAGGCAGGAGAATCACTTGAACCTGGGAGGTGGAGGTTGTAGTGAGCCGAGATCGCGCCACTGCACTCCAGCCTGGCGACAGAGTGAGACTCTGTCTCAAAGAAAAAAAAAAAACAAAATATAAACCAACTTAGCTCCAGAGAGAGCCACTATGAATATTTGATAGTATTTATTTCCAGTATCAAATACTGGGGCTCTGAGATTTGGCATCTCTGACATGTTCCCAGGTGCTGTTGCTGGTGTTGGTCCAGGGATCACTTTGAGAACCTCTTGTTTATAATCTGCTTCCTTGTCTGCCACCCACTCCAAATGCAGGGGGTGAGGGCAGGGACCATGACTTAAACACCCCTGAATTGAATGCCCTGTGGCTAAAGCAGAGCCTGTCACATAGTGCCCTTCTGAGTCCGGGGTCCTGAAGCCAGCCTGCTGAGGAAGAGGAATGACATCTACCCTCTGTAACCCTGAGGCTGACTGGGGCCCTATGAATGGAAGTAGCAGGGAAACTGAGTTTGGTTCTGCTGTTTCTAGCAGTCAGTAACAGAACCTATGAATGCCATGTTTAGTGATGTATTTTCTGTTACCAGAGATATTTCAGCACAGGTGGTGATGGCTCAGGAATTTTGCAGTATTTGAGGGTGGGTAAGAAACTCTACTGTCCACTTCAACCTTAAGTTTCTGTCAGTCTGAGTTCATCAAAGCAAAAGAATGGTGAATCATTTCTGGAGATTTCATGGGAATGGGGATTGGACCCTCAAGGGTGGGCAGGATTTAGAAGGCAGACAAGGAAAAGACAACCTCCAAATACTGTTTGGTCACTGGTGGTGGTGGGGTGGGGTGGGGTGGGGGACGGGGTTGTGGGGAAGCATGTGCTAATTGATGAGTTAGGTAAATCAAACTTGGTAAACCTGGTTCCTAGAACTCCTATGTGTAATGCATCGCCCTTGATTTTCCAGAGAAATTCAAAAGTTAGTAGCTAGCCAAGATCAGAGCTATTTGGTGCAGAGCAGTTGCTATTACTACCACTTATTCTCCCTCCCCCTCATTCCCCCTTTTCCTCCTTCTTCTGTTTAAACCATGTGAGTTTCTACTTCTATCAGGTGTTAAAGTAGTGCATTCCTGCAAAGCTGACATTTTAATAAGAAATAAAGATTGAAATCAGATTTCACGTGAAGCTTGAGATGTTTTAGGGCCAAAATCTCCTTCTCAGCCTATCCACTGAGGCTGATTGATGCTGTGTTGTATTTTGTTTTGTTTTACAGACAAGGCTGAAAGGCAGGGGAGTGGGTGTCTAAAATCCGGTGTCTGTTGTTCTGTGATTTTATCACAACATACTCATTACAAAACAGCATAGAAACTCTATTTGCAATTTAGTCCAGGATAAAAATCCAGGGCTCAATTTGTTCTTTGAATCGGTTTTAGAATACACTGGAGGATTAGAGACAGTTTTTTGATGAAAAATTTATTTTCAAATACTTTCCAAATCTACAAGGTATAATTACAATAGTAATAGCAACAATGAAAAACAAGACCTGCAGTTTATTGAGTGTCTCTTATTTGCCAGACCTTGATCAGGATGCTTTGACACACATAATCTTTGTAATCTAAAAATGACACAGTGAGGTGGGCACTATATCCTCCTGTTACACATGAGGCTCAGAGTTTACCTTCCTAAGCTGACATAGCTGGGCTGTTATTACATGCAGCCTTGTGTGCCTACAAGTCCTTTGCGTTTCCACTTCTGATCTGCCAAGACTGCAGTGCTTATTTGGGTAGATTTCTTTCTTTCCCCCCAAGCTCATTTTTGTGATCAAGAGCTCTCTGCTGAGTCCTTTCTATATCTGTGACAGTTTCCAGCCAGAGCTGCCCAGTATTTTGAGGTACTTGAAACTAGATTAAAAAAATATTCACTTCCTTCTGGGTGGCTCAAGAAGTCAAAAAGCAGTTTTCATTTTTCTTTAATAGCACTTAGCTTTGAGTAGTCAGGTCACCTGGGGGTCTTATTGGGGCCTTGATGACATTAAAGGCTAGATCTAAGGATCTATGAAGCACTCCCACTTGAAAGGAGGAAGAATACACACAACCATTTGTAGGAGGAATAGTGGAGATAGACCAACCCAGAAACTGTATTTCAGAATAAATTCATTCCTTTGTGCTTCAAGGCCCCTCATACTGATACGATGTCACCAAAGCTGCTCCAGGGCTGTGACCTGCTAGTCATGGTCCTGGGGCACATCCCTTTGCTCTCCTTCTCAGCATACTGCAGCAGCAGAGGCAGGGTTAGGGGGTGTGCAGACTCATCCCTTTCTCTAGACTATGAGTTCTTTGGATAGGAGAGACCAATTTCCCCCAAGGAGTTTGTGGGTATTCAAGAGAAAGTGGTTGCCGAGCACAGGGAGTGGGAGGTGGGCTGGAAGAAGCCACCTTTTCAGGGCTTTGCTTGGGGACTTGGAACTGCCTGGATTAGTCACTAGGGAGAGTTTTCAAAATCTTTATGGTGTCATGATTTGTTAAATCTTGTCCACATCAGAGCCTGTGGTTTTTCTGAATGCCTTAGAAAGTTAGCCGCTCTGGCCAGGTGCAGTGGCTCACGCCTGTAATCCAAGCACTTTGGGAGGCCAAGGTGGGAGGATTGCTTGAGGCTGAGAGTTCGAGACCAGCCTGGGCAGCACAGAGAGATCTCATCTCTACAAAAATAAAAAAGGCTGGGCACGGTGGTGCATGTCCGTAGTCCCCACTACTGGGGATGCTTGAGTTTGAGGCTGCAGTAAGCTATGAAGGCACCACTGCACTCCAGGTTGGGCATCAGGGCAAGATTCTGTCTCAAAAATAAATAAATAAATAAGTAAATAAATAAATAAAGTTAGCCTCTCCTCTGTGGCCCCAGAGCTCCTGTACATATACTTGTCTCAAGACTTCACATACTGACTCCTTCATTCAGTGAGTGCTTACTGAGATCCTACCAGGTGCTGGGCACAAGAATGAACAAAACACTCATGGCTCTTACCCCCATAGAGTTTACAGACAAGCGGAGAGGCTTATAGTCACCTGGACTGAAATGGTGCCCCCAGCACATTGTGAACTCCTTGAAGGTACAGATCGGGTTGTATTGAGTTTTCATTTATTTTATTTTAAACTTTATTATGTAATTTACATGCCATAAAATTCACCATTTTAAAGTGTACAATTCAGTGCTTTTAATATATTCACAAGGTTGTGCAACCATCACTTCTATCTAATTCTAGGACATTTTCATTGCCCCAAAAAGAAACCCTATGACCATAAGCAGCTGCTCCTGTTTCTCCTCCCCAGTCCTCAATGGGTAAGATGGTAATCACTCACCTATTTGCTATTCTGTGGGTTTGCCTTTGGACATTTCATATCTGCGTATGGACATTTCATATCAATGGAATCATGCAATATGTGGTCTCTTTGGCAGACTTACTTTAACTTAGCATAATGTCTCCAAGCTCTTCCATGTTATAGCATGTATTACTACTTAATTTCTTTCTATGGCCCAATATCCCATTGAATCCATTGCATAGAGATACTACGGTTATCCATTTATCAGTTGATGAATGGTTCTACTTACTTTTTTCTTTTTGAGGCAGGGTCTCATTCTGTCACCAAGGTTGGAGTGCAGTGGTCCAATCACAGCTCACTGCGGCCTCTACTTCCTGGGCTCAGGTGATCCTCCCACCTCAGCCTCCCAAGTAGTGGGGACTACAAGCACATACCACCATGCCCAGCTAATTTTTTGTATTTTTAGTAGAGATGGGGTCTCATCATGTTGCTTAGGCTGGTCTCCAATTCCTGGGCTCAAGCAATCCACCTGCCTAGGCCTCTCGGTGAAGGGATTACAGGCGTGAGCCACCACACCTGACTGGTTCTATTTACTTTTGTATTTTGTCCCTTAATATCTTTCTCCCTCCCTCTTGCCCTTCCTTCTTTCCTTCCTCTCTTCTCTAGTCCTCCTTCCTTCCCTCTCTCATTCTTTCTTTCCTCTTTCAAATACTTGTTATTCCACACCTACCATGTTATGGACACTGTAATGAACCTTCTGATAAAGGTTCCAGTCTAAAGAAAATGAAAAAGCACCATTTTTAAAAAGTTTTAAATAAATGCTTTGTTTTAAAATAGTTTTAGATTTACAGAAAAGGGCCGGGCCGGTGGCTGATGTCTGTAATGCCCGCACTTTGGGAGGCTGAGGCGAGTGGATCAACTGAGGCCAGGAGTTCGAGACCAGCCTGGCCAACACAGTGAAACCCCATCCTTACTAAAAATACAAAAATTAGCCAGGCGTGGTGGCAGGCACCTGTAATCCCAGCTACTTGGGAGATTGAGGCAAGAGAATCACTTGAACCCGGGAAGCAGAGGTTGCAGTGAGCTGAGATTGTGCCATTGCACTTCAGCCTGGGTGACAAGAACGAAACTCTGTCTTTTTAAAGTAACTCTCTTTTTTAAGAAACTCTCGGCCGGGCGCGGTGGCTCACGCCTGTAATCCCAGCACTTTGGGAGGCTGAGGCAGGCGGATCACGAGGTCAGGAGATCAAGACCATCCTGGCTAACATGGTGAAACCCCGTCTCTACTAAAAATACAAAAAATTAGCCAGGTGTGGTGGCGGGCGCCTGTAGTCCCAGCTACTTGGGAGGCTGAGGCAGGAGAATTGCTTGAACCTGGGAGGCGGAGCTTGCAGTGAGCTGAGATTGTGCCACTGCACTCCAGCCTGGGCGACAGAGCAAGACTCTGTCTCAAAAAAGAGATTTACAGAAAAGATGCAACAGGAGTACAGAGTTTGTGTGTCTCACACCCAGTCTTCCCTATTGTTAACATTTTACACTACTCTAGACAAGTTCAGGGTGGCGTGGCCATAGGCTTACATTACTGTAGTGCATTTGTTGCAACTAAGGAGCCAGCATTGTTACACTACTGTTAACTAAACTCTATACTTTATTCATATTCCACTCATTTTTCCTAATGACCTTTTCCTATTCCTGGATCCCATCCACGGTGCCACATTGCACTCAGTCATCCTGTCTCCTTAGCCCCCGAGTCTGTGACAGTTTCTCAGGCTTTTCTTGGCTTTGGTGACCGTGACAGTTTTGAGGAGTAGGGGTGAAGTTCTTTGTAGACCATCCCTCACTTTGGGTTGTTCTGATGTTTTTCTCCTGGTTAGGCTGGGGTTACGGTTTTCTGGGGGAGGACCACCCTAGAGGTGAATAAAGGCACCATTTTTAAATTGCTGTGAGGTGCCCTGAACTAAGAATTGAGACCAAATCTACCAGGGCTATTCAGAAAAAAATCAAAGAAATCTTACTTTTGAGATCTTTAAATGGTAGTGGTGGGGTATAGAAGGATTCCTTGGAAATTTTTTCCTAAGGAAGTTTTTTGTTGCCTATCATCATGGTCGTGACTAAATGAGCCTTTATCTGACATATAGACAAGATTTGACATTTGTTCTTTTCCTCCCCGTTGGCTCTAGAGTGTGGCCTTGGGTGAGTCAATCCTTCTTCCTTGGCCTCTACAGAATTAGGAAGTTGGAACTAATGACATTGGAGGCCTCTTCCCACTGTGATGGCTTATGCTCTAATAGGTGGCCCATAACTCCCCTCAACATCTGTGAATTCCAAAGTTGGGCTCCCCTCTGCTCCTCTATCAGTCCAGGCCGTTTGTATTCAGGTGACATGTGCCCCTAGGGACATGGCCCATCCCAACCCCCTTTTCAAAGCCTTCCTTGCAGACAAACACACACACAAAAACAAGCCCTAGATATTTGCAGCATGGATCTCCACTTCAAGGGACTCAGTGAACATTCCAGGGCAGCAGTGCCCAGAGCCGGACCCCTGCCCTGGCCATCCCTGCAGCCCTGCTGACACAGCGCAAGCGCCAGCATGGGCAGGGTCACAGACAGACCTACACACCACACCATGCTGGAGGCTCTTTCACCCCAAGGGGCTGTTTCGGTTCAGCAGCTCCTGTGGCTTGAGTAAGTTAATCACTGATGACAAGAGATTAATTTATAACTGGACAGCAGACAAGATAGTCCAGGCTTTGGTGGGGTGGCACTGAACTGTGGTGCGGGGCATTGCTCAAAAGACACCTGGGTCTGCAGCTTGGTGCAGAGGCTGGGAACTTCAGATCCTCACTGGTTCCCCAGGGGCCACTTGGTCCAAAGAGAGGAACCATGTGCTGAGGACTTCTGTTTCCTCTCTCCAGCATATTTACTTGTAGAAAACATGTCCAGGCAACAGGCAGGCCTGTTAGAAAAGTCCAGTTAAGAGAGAGCACCGGCATGCCAACCCAGCCCAGGCCCGTTGGAGGAAGAGGGAGAGGGGTGGGGAGAGAGGAAGTCATGGAAAGATGTGGAACGATGGATGGGAGCCTGGGGTGAGAGCTCATTCCTGTAGCCTGAGTCACCCAGTGTGTGGATTCTCCCCTCCAGCTCAGGCAGGGCTCAGGCAGGTCTTTGAGGATCTGCCCTCCCATCCCACAGGCATCCTCTCTGTTGTTTCTAATGTTAGCCTCCTCATTCTGGGCTCAAAAAAAAAAAGATGGAAGTGCAGCATGATGTGTAGGCCTCTGGGGCCTGACCTTCATGCTCCAGATACTGCTTTTATATTAAGTAAAATGACCCTTCTCTGCCACGCTGGAGATGCATGGCTGTAGATATTGGCTTTAGGGACTACTATTTTTGCCAGCTTCAGTAGTCTCCTACATCCAGCCAGGATAGTTTAGAGTTCTTAAATCAGGCCTATTTATCAAAGAAGTCCATGGCAATACTTCCCTGATGGCCATGGGACCCCAGGAGTCCACAATCTAACTAGAGAAAGAACATGAGAAAGAGGAGACAGGAAATGGGACTGAAAATAGAATGGAAGCTGCATGAAAAATGGGGGTGCAGAGGAACTCCTCTGGGGGCTGCCAAAATGTGGGCTTCTTACCTAAAAGGGCTCTGGGAGCCCAGCTGAGTGGTGGGTGACTTACGTTTGATTGTCCCCCAGGAATGGATTCTTGTCATTTGGATTCAACCCTGCTACCCTGTCCCCATTTGTTCACCCCATGTGCACCAATGTCTCTGTCTCTGTCTTTATGTCATTCCCTTGACCCAGAATGCCCTTCCCAGCCATCAAGATCTGGCTGGGACGTCATTTGTGCTGGAAAGCCTTCCACAGATCTTTATGTGGGACCTCAGGATCCTTCTCTTTGGTCCCCATGCTTCTTTGTATCTATTGCAACAGTATCTGTTGGTTCTGATAGGCAGATTCGTGTCACCTGGGCGACCTTGTTAAATACGCAAATCCTAGCCCTGAATCACAATCTCTTGGGATGGGTTTTGGGCAGCTGTTTTCATTGGTCTTCGTATGTGTTTTGAATGCCTAGCCAGGGCTAGATATGTCTTTTCTGGACTGTGTCTCCTGGGGGTGGGCACAGAGCTTACATCATGGTGACCACATGTCACTGTGCCCAAACAGCCTCCTAGGCCTGGCGAAAAGGGATGCAGAGTGCAAGGCCCACACCATTTAATTCACACCATTTTAATTCATTCATAGTTCCTGCTTCATGCCCCAGACACTATGCTGGGTCCTGGGGATGCAAGAGCAAAACCCAACATAGTTTGCCTTCACACGGCTTCCAGTCTAATGGGGGAGAATAGAGGTGACTCAAATTCCCTACACTCACATAATTACAAAGTGCAGCTTGGGTGTTGTAAAGGAAAAACAAAGGTGCTCAGAGAACCTGCAACGGGGACTCTGATGTAGGCTGGGAGGTCAGGGAAGGCTGAGCAGAGCCCCAAAGGAGGGGCAGTAAAGGAGGGGAGGGGCTGGAAACAGTCTCTTACTGGGGTCTTCTCAGAACTGTGTTCATTTAGGCCACCTGGGAGGCATTAGGGTGTAAGGTCCTCTACAGACACCCAAGATGGTTTCCCCAACTTCTCCCCACGCCTGCCCTGTCACCCAGCCTTCACTTCTGCTTTCCTGCCATCTGCTCTTGCTGTGAGCCTTTGGGAGCTGTTGTGTTTGTTAACAAAGGAAAGACCCATTTTTCCATGCCGAGTGGCTGCCTGCTAGCACATGCAGTGCCTCTACTGAATTACCAAGAGGTGCACCTCCATTTGAACTGACCTAACCTTGCACTGAACACATGACTTGGCTGGTGGAGCTCAGGCTGGATTTAAGCAGCTACTCCTGCCTCCCCTACCCGCTCTTGGCCCAGTGCCCTTGTGCAGTGAACAACTTGGACAACCTTCTGTAGTGGCCCTGCTGCAGTCTCCTCTTAGGCAGAAAGTTCTGGCTTCTTGGCTCACCCTCACAGCTAGAAGATTCCTTTATCCCAGAAGGAGATAATTACATCTTCTATGGCATAAATCTGTTTGGACATTTAGAGAAGAATTTATATGTATTTTCTGAAGGACTGGGTGTTTTTCTGATCTAAATTGAAATGATGATTCTTTTAAATATGATCCAAGAGAGTCCTTTCATATGGTAACTCACGCACACTCTGGCTGATAAGCCCTAGACTTGGCAAAAGGTTCAAAGCAGAAATTGGGTTCAGATGAGGCACAGGGATGCTTTTTGATCTGATTTTCTTCTAGCCACTGACATGGGGAGAATTTTGGCCTGTGAGTGGCAGTGGGCCCCAAAAAGCCTGGTAAAATAAGATCCTTTTTTTCTTTCTTTCTTTCTTTTTTTTTTTTGAGACAGTCTTGCCCTGTCGTCCAGGCTGGAGCACAATGGTGCAATCTTGGCTCACTGCAACCTCTGCCTCCCAGGTTCAAGTGATTCTCCTGCCTCAGCCTCCTGAGTAGCTGGGATTACAGGTGCACACCGCCATGCTTGGCTAATTTTTTCTTTTTTCTTTTTTTTTTTTTGTATCTTTAGTAGAGACGGAATTTCACCATGTTGGTTAGGCTGGTCTCGAACTCCTGACCTCGTGATCCACCTGCCTCAGCCTCCCAAAGTGCTGGGATTACAGGCTTGAG
The DNA here is from genome assembly GCF_009828535.3 of Hylobates moloch. Lineage (NCBI taxonomy): Eukaryota > Metazoa > Chordata > Mammalia > Primates > Hylobatidae > Hylobates > Hylobates moloch. The sequence continues at coordinate 19,264,185 of NW_026652285.1, read as the reverse complement.
CCATCGCACTGGGCCAAAATAAGATCTTTTTAAAGAAAGTCTGAAATGCCTAGAAAGGGTAGAGGAGTCCTTGCTACACTTGGCTTTAGAAAAAGAAGCCTTTTCTGGGAGAAGATAACTCTCATCACACACTAAGCAAGTCAGAGGATCTGAGCTGGAGTGGCCCTTGAGAGCTATCTCATCTAGATCCTTCTTTTTACCCTTGGGAAAACTGAGGCTCAGAGAGGAAGTGGATTGGCTTAGGTCCCACAGTGAGTGGCAGAGCCAGGATCACACCTGACAGGTGCTTGCTTCTGCACCTGAACCTTGAGGGTCGCTGTTCCCCCACATAGTGGTGCCAACAGGGTCCCCTATGAGGATGGTGCAAGCTCAAAAGGTGACTGTGTGTGAGAATGGTGAGAAGGGGACATCATCCAGGACCATAAATCATGGTGTCTCCTCAAGCCCAGTGTGGCCCCTCCTCTTCCAGATACAGAAAGCTGCTTCTGCTACTTAAGGGACAGGCATCATCTTCAAGAGGTAACACTAGGAATAGAGTGAGAACCGGGAATGGTGGAAGCGGAAGACAGAAGCTGATCTTATGGACACAGAAGAGTACGTAAGTGAATCACAGGCCATATCACAGTTTCATCAGTGATTATAATAATTGGTTTTGGGCTGGGGGAGGATTGGTTGTCAAAGTGACATCCTCTTTTAGGTGCCATATTTTTCCATGTCTGACATCGGAAAAAGGACTTTCAGTTGTGAGGATAAGATGAGCTCATGGGTGCTCAGGAAATGGCAGCATCTCTTGAGAGATTCTGTTAAGGAAAGTGGGGGAGGAAGGGAACTAGATATAAGTCTTCTCCTTTAATACTTTAAGGAGGTATGGTTCTCCTTATCTCACAGATAAGGAAACAGGGCAAATTTCCTGCCCAAGTTCACACAGCCCAAATGCAGCAAAGCTCAGCTCTTCTGGTTCTGGGCCGTTCCCCCTACTTCACCTTGCAGTGGCATGCCAGCTTCTGACTTCCGGTTAATTTCCATCAATTTCAGCTGATTCATCCTTTCCTCCCAGGCCCTGCCCTCCCTCCTCAGAGGACCTAGGGCAGACATGATCCCTGAATTCACATGCATGGAATAGAAGTGTGGCGCCTTGCCTGTAAGCTTGGACTTTGGGAGACGAGTGTGTTGGTGGCTTAAGCATTTGAGAATGCTGGAAATGGGAGTCCTTTTTCCAAAGCTGTGAGATCAGGGGATGTTCTGAGACCACACCCAGGGTTGTTTGTTTTTAACTCTAAGATCATCCTGTTTTCCATAGGCCTGAGCTCCATCAGCAAGCCAGGACCCTCTTCTGATCCATACTCCAAAGTCAGCATAAATTATCTCCAGCCAAAGCTCTTCCTTGTTCTGTCAGTAACACAGTTCCCGAGGAGACCAGGGCCTCTTTCCTTTCGTTGTCTCCTGGTTGCTCTGCTTCTGGTGATGACACAGGGGCAGCGTCAAATGAAGACCATCATCTGTCCTACAGACTAGGCAACCGTGAATTTTTCATCAATCCTGATTTCTCTAATGAATTGCAACATGATCTAACTCCAACATGCAAAATTCAACATTTCCATTCCCTATTTGTTAAGTGTGCAGGTGAATATGAAAAGGCAAATTCAAAAGGTGAACCTTCCTATCTCTGAAGGGCACGTGCAGGAGCCTGAACCTGGCTGGGAGCCAGGAGACCTGTATTTTGGTCCTGACTCCCTCCCTGCTGCCTGTGTGCTCTTGGGCAAGTTGCTTAATCATTCTGGGTTTACATGCTTGTTAAGGACTCTTTCAGTGCAAACATTTTATAATTATAAACACTGAGAAGATCCGCTCAATAATGTAGTTCCTTTGTAATGCTAAATGTTACACATGCATCATGGCCTATGGTACCTGATGAGTTTAGAATTTTTTCTTGATTGGAACAAGGATGGCTGTTTAAAACAAAAGACTTGAGTCCTTTCCAGCTGGGGCCCTGAGTCTGTGGGTTTGGTAAGTCAATCAGGCTGGAGAGTCACAAGCAGTTTACCCTGTCAAAATACTAGCCATTTGTTTAAAATCAGATCCTCAAGATGGAGTGGTATTTCCAAACTCCACTGAGTTGGAGCCTCAGAACTAGAGAATTGGATAATGGAGTTAGTCCAGCACATACTTCTGCTTTGCTAATACCTTCCGATTTTGTCTAGTACGTCTTGGTAGTGAAATATCTGTTCTAGGTCTTTCCAAGGACAACCACATCCGAGTGGGGAGAAAGCCGACATTCAGGGTGCTGGAAGGGTGGGGTGGCATGATTCAGATCAACAGGGCTGACTTTCCACTGTTTCACCTCACTTGCACTGTAGCCACCAGTTCTGGGACTCCTCAGTTGACAGATGTGGAGACTCAGAGTCAAGGAATGATGTCCCCTAGGACCCCTAGGGAATTTGACACAACCAGAGTCAGTACCTGGCTGCCATCAGCCTAACGCTGTCACTTGAGAGGGCTTCCTCTCCAGATGAATACAAGCTGACTTGAAGGGTAAAAGAGTCTAAAAAACATACCGTTATCTTAAGAACAATTTTAACACATGTAAATAGAGACCCAAAGATTTTTATTTCTATTTTCAGTCAAACACATATCAAAACCCGGCATGTTTTCTAACACCATGGTGGGCACTTGATTTGTATTTCCTGAAGCCACCCCAGTGAGCCACTTTGAAATAAATTAAAAAGAATGGTCAAGGCTGAATGCACACTGAGGTTTCCATGTGCTCAGCTCAGCAGATTCAGGTATGACCCCTACAGAGCTTGGACTCTGAACTGGCACTGACATTCTGTACGCTCAGCGACCATTTCACACAATGAATTCATCTGTGTAATTGTGCCTAGCTGTCCCCAGATTAACTCCATGTTTGCATGAAGATCAAAATGCTTACTTTTCAAAGTTTGGTTTTCTTCCATTTCTGTCTTATCTGGGGAGGCATTCATGCTGGGAATTTCCTGGGCTTTTCTTTTTTAAATCTCATGGAGAGATTGAGAGTGTTAAGCGGGAAAGAGTAGGGGGCAGGGGTAGGGGGCTTGCCTTTTATTGTTCTTTTTTTGAAACAATTGGCAATTTTTCTTCACTGTTTTAGTGTTCCCTTGTTAAAGACAACCCAGACCTCAGAGTAATAGCATTCTCGCTTGCCCCCACCCCTAAATCCTACCTTAGTCAGAACATGAGCTAGAATTCTGCATCATTAAAAACAAATTCAGCCAAGGCAGGTAGATCATGAGGTCAGGAGTTCGATACCAGCCTGGCCAACATAGTGAAACCCCGTCTCTACTAAAAATACAAAAACTAGCCAGGTGTGGTGGCACGTGCCTGTAGTCACAGCTACTTGGGAGGCTGAGGCTGGAGAATCACTTGAACCCGGGAGGCAGATATTGCAGTGAGCCGAGATTGTGCCATTGCACTCTAGCCTGGGTGACAAGCAAGACTTCGTCTGAAAAAAAAAAAAAAAAAAAAATTCGATTGGGTTATCAGTTACATAAAGAGTGTACAACTGAAGTACCTACCTTGATAAGTACTTATGTCTGCTTTGCTTATACCTTCCGTTTTTGTCTAGTACCACTTGGTGATGAAATATCTGTTCTGGGTCTTTCTAAGGACAACCACATCTGAGTGAGAAGCAGGCCGACATTTGGGGCGCTGGTAAGGTGGGGTGGCATGATTCAAATCAACAGGGCTGACTTTCCACTGTTTCACCTCACTTGCACTGTTCTAGGAGAAATATTGGAAGGCACGCTGCACCTTTCTTCACAATGGGATCGGCAGGTGAAAGCAAGACGTTTGAATGGAGTGGAGTGTTTCACTTAATCATTAGCACTGCTGACATCAATGAAAAACAAATAATGCGTGTCGTCGGCATGAGCACCTACAGTGAGTGGAGAGGAGGCCAGGTTCTTAGTAAGCCTTATGACGAGGTAGAGGACAGATGGGATTCAAAGCGGAGCCGAGGAAGCAGTGTGGCTTGTATTTCAGCTGCAGCGTACAATTGTTTTTGTGGTCGAAGAATCCAAACTGTGCCAGCTATTTCAAAGCAACATCAGGAGGGCAGAGGTGTGTTTTCCAGCATCCCTAATGGGTGCCAGGAGACAGCCTTGAGAACAAACACATCTTTTCTTGAAATAGGAAGCCAACTATTTACTTATGCAAGTAATACAATAAAAAGGCATTATAAGTTGAGTTGCAGCTCCTGAGCTTTGGACCGACCCCTAGACTTGTTTCAAAAGGCTCTTTCTGGAGGAAGAAAAGTCCTGAGGCTCTCAGGTCAAGCTCTGGCTCCAACAACAATTTAAATCAAGTAAAAGCCTCCTTCGCCTATAGGTTGAACCAGCCGAGGCAAACACCATTAAGACAGCTTCCAAACAAAGATGCCAATATTACCATTTCAGCCTGAACCTGGTTTCAAAATCCATTTTGTGAAATAGTTGAAGTTGGACAAGCAGAACTATAGCATTAATGGGACCCTAACGAAAATTCATGCATTCAACTCATTCATTCAACAAATATTGAGTGGGATGTGCCAATATCTATTGACTGGGAATGTGTAGTATGACTCCCTGGCATCATTAAATGTGAATGTAAACGCAAGAGCAGCAGGTATGGTTGTGATTTCTTCACAAATGTTGTTCAGCTACACAGGGTCAGGTGCTAAGTAAGCAGAGTTGGATTTAACCAGGGCTGTGGTTTTGGCAAAGCAGCGTGAAGTGAAGGAAGAGAGAGTTGAGGATATGCAAGGAAGTGATGGAGATGAATAATTATGGGATTGAAAAGTGAATTTTATTTCATGTTTTTGAGACACGATCTCTCTCTGTCATCCAGGCTAGAGTGCAGTAGCGGGAATATGGCTCACTGCAGCCTTGACCTCCTGGGCTCAAGTGATCCTCCCACCTCAGCCTCCTGAGTAGCTGGGACCACAGGTGCGTGCCACCACTCTTGGCTAATTTTTGTATATTTTGTAGAGATGGGTTTTCATCACATTGCCCAGGCTGGTCTTCAACTCCTGGGCTCAAGTGATCCACCTGCCTTGGCCTCCCAATGTGCTCGGATTACAGGCGTCAGCCACTGTGTCTGGCCTGAAAAGTGAATTTTATTGAAAAATAATTTTGTTTTTTAATGAGTAATAGCCTTGGGTCCAGAAGACTTGCATTCTAAGCCTAACACTGCCATCTACTAGCTGAGCGATCTGAAGCAAGTCAAGCTTCCTCTGTGGGACCAAGTCACTTCTATAAAATGAGGTGGCTGGACCAGGAGCACTAGGAGATAGAGAGGCTCTGCATATGATTGAATGAGTCATATGAGGTCCCTCCTGCTGAAGGTCACGGGTCCAGTTTTCTTTCTGCTTCAGTAGACTGGGAGCACTGAGTATAGGATCAGTTTTTTTGTTTTGTTTATTTGTTTCTGTTTTTGGTTGTCTTTTGTTGTTGTTGTTGTTATTGAGATGGAGTCTCGCTCTCTAG